>NC_142526.1:7822500-8062500 GCF_964205215.1 Stylophora pistillata | reverse complement strand
ACACGTTGACGCAGGCAGGGTTATCAGCACTCTTATCGACAACGGCAAAATGGCAAATCATATTGCGAAATTACTCCCAATTATAGTACAAATTCCTACTCGTGAACTTACTCAAGACATAACCAAAAGAACTATGGCTAAAGTTGTTTGAATATCTTACGCTTGGCAACTTGTTGTTTACCTTAAATGAGTTCCCTAACCTTCCTATGTTATCTTTGCCGAGGCTACTCAAAAGTTTTGTTTTGTCGTACTTATTTCCCTACCTCTCTTCCATCTCATTTCTCATCCATCTCATCTCATCCATGTAGAAGCATTTTTATTTTCAATCGAGTTTCGTAAGAGTTGTAAGATTGTGTTGGTTTTACTTCTCTGCGCTGTGTGATAGGTCAAGAAAACTCTAGCCACCAGTCCTACTCAACCACATTCGTTGCAAAACGTAAACTAGTTGAGACTTCTTCATTTGCTTTTTCTGTTTGTTTACATCTATTTGCTATTATTTCTCATTGGCTCTCTTTGACATTAATTTCCACTTTGAAAAGCTCTTGTGTTTATCGCAGCCAGCCGAAATCATCTCCAAACACTCATTCTTGCAGTTTTTTCTTTTGTAGTTTTGGCCTATTGTCTTCTTTTCTTTTAGGTGACTGTCTTTTATCCAAATGTGCGTACAACGCCAACTGTGTCACCCAAAAGGATGGCACGGCGTCTTGCTCATGCTCTCTTCTCTGTTCCTCATCTTTCCGTCCTGTGTGCGGATCTAATTCAAGGACTTATTGGAATGAGTGTTTTCTTAGGAGGGAGGCTTGTTTCATGCAACAAAATACTTCAGTTGCTTTTCTTGAAAGATGTAGTAAGTTCTCTTGTATATTCCACTTTTTACATCCTCTAACGACTCTTTTACTAAATTTCCTATTCCTTCCGGCCACGTCCGAACATATTTTATGTTACACCACTTTAGTTTCAGTAGATTTTATTTCGTCTTCAGATTTCCACGAAAAATACAAAAATCTAACTTTATTCGGTTCCGCTCTTGGTTTTTTTTTTTTGTACTAAACCTCGAGTTGTTTCAGTTTTTCCTTTACAATCCGATTACATTCCTAATTTTTAAAATTCTGTCTTATTTCCAATTCACTTTTCCCTCACTTCTTCATCTCAGTTTTCCTTCTTCTGTCTTTTCTCTTTCCAAACTCGTTTCCTAAAAGACCGAACTCCCTGTTCTGGAGTCAAATGCCCCTATTATGGCATTTGCCAGCTTATGGATGGTGAAACCCCGTACTGCGCATGCCCTGGTTCTTGTCACGACATCTACAAGCCGGTGTGCGGTAGTGATGGTAATTCTTACTTGACTGAATGCTTTCTTCGCCGTCACGCTTGTGTTATGAAGAAACAAATCACTGTTAAGTACAGTGGCCTTTGTAGTAAGTCTTAATCTTGGTTATTTTTCCTATGATATTGCGCTCGAAAATTACTTGACGCCTACTTAGCTTTATATAAACTGTGAGTCGATTATTTCTACCAATCTTCTCGACCTTTTCCAATGTTCACGATGTCTTGAAGAATGAAACGTCACTCATTCAAGCTTTCTGTTAGAGTCATGTCAACAATGCTTACATGAAATAGTTGCTGTAACTGTAATCTGTAAGCAAAGTCAGTGGAGGTAAATGGTTAGGAAATCCCTCTGATCTCTTTGTCGGGTCTTCATCAGTTTTTTTCGGATCTGGTCTTGCATAACGTTCTATAGCATTCCAATCATTATTCTTTAAGTGACATCCTAGACCTTCCGGTCAATTAATTCAGTCGTAAAGCGCAAGCACTGACCTGACACAAAAACCAAAGGTTGTGCTCTGTTAGGACGCTGCCAACGTTAACTACACTATCATTATTTTCATCTCAGATTTCTGCCAGCTTACCTAGTCAGTTGCCTCAACTAACTATGCATATACTGTGAAACTTTCATCAACAAGCAACGTGGGTGCAAGTGGCCTCAAAAAATCGTTACCTTGACGACGTCAGCGGTCGTCAAGTAGAATGATTTGCACCACTTTATCTATAGGACGAAACATGTCGATTTAACTATGAATCTTTTATTGGTTTCTTTGATTAAGGGAGTATATCGCTGACCATCCATCCGGGTTTCTTTTCTGTAGATCCATGTAATGATGTCGTATGTGACTACAACGCCGAGTGCCAAGCATTACCTAATGACACCGCTCTGTGTCAGTGCATGGATGACTGTACAGCGGAACCCTTTAAACCGGTTTGTGGAAGTGACATGGTGACGTACACAAGTGGATGTGCTCTGAAGGGCAAGGCTTGTAGGAAACAAAGGATAATCACTGTAGTGTCAGCGGGAATCTGTCGTGAGTATTTTGGGATACTTCTTCACCTTTTTGTTTGATTGCTTTGTCAGAACTTTTAGAAGGAATTTGATTTATGGTAATCTATTTTTTCTTTCACTTTTTATCCATCTAGCGGGGTTGAAGGGGGGCTGGAGAAGATGAGGTTATTGAAAACATTGAAAATGTTATTTTAAAGCTCAAAGACTGTAATATATATATATTTCTTATTAACCAAGCGCGGGGGCCGGACTGGTAGAATATCGGCCCGAGGTCTCGACAGTAAGGACCGAGCGCAGCGAGGTCCGTATAGAAAAGACCGAGGGCCGATTTTCTTCCAGTACGGTCCCGAGCAAGCTTGGTTAATAAGAGATTTATTATACGACTGAAGTTCAAAGGGACACAAGTGCGGTATCATTCGGGACCATTCGGGACAGTGCCCGGTCCAATACTGAGAGAATATTGACCGGCAATAGAGCATTTTGATTGGTTGATTTTAGTTATTGGCCCTCTGACTGCCCGAGTCGTGTAATAATAAAAAGGAATGAATCACATTTTAAGTTTCTTACCGCTCTTCCGTATATAATTACCTTATTATACACTTCATCTATGTGGTGTTCTTTAATTTCCTTTATCTCTGGTATTTAATGTCTTTAGCTTCTTTATCTATTTAATAATTAAATAGATATTACGAAGCTGACCCGCCCGGACAAGCGAGTCTGCTGGCTGCTGGTCAAGTTATTCCTAAATCCTCTAATGTGATGAACAATTAAGTGTGAAGCGAAGGACTGTCATTTGGGGACTGGTCGCAGGTTGTTTAGGACAAAAGTTGGATACGCAATTAAGCTTAGTCTAGGTTTGTCCCGTTTGAAACCGTACATTATGGCAAAAAATCTTGGGGTTTTATCCGCTCATAGTGAAAGTAAGTTGCAAGCATTAAGTCTGTCTGAAATCCTAAAACTCAGTTAAAATGTGCACTAACCCTGGGTTAGCTTAACCATGTTTGAAAACACCCGATCCAGACTTCATGCATAGACTTACCAGCGGTTAGTTTTCATATCCCCACGATTTTGATTTCTCGTCTTCAAATTTTCAGAAAAAGCCACCGACCTTGCTTTTGTTTTCGGCGCCTCTGGACCTCAAGCGTCCGCAGTCTTTGCAAGAATGGTAACCATCTTAAAAGATATTGTTGATGAATATGAGGTATCTGACGAAAAAACGCGTGTTGCACTAGTAGACTATAATGGTCCTGCCACCACCAGGGCCTTATTCAGCGACGGTTACAACAGAGCCATCTTTAAAAGGATCGCAAGTAGCTTACCAGGACCTGGGGGTCGACCTGGAACACTCAGCGAGGCTTTTAGCAAAGTACGAGATGAGGTGTTCACTCTTCAAAACGGCGCGCGGCCGTTTGCTGAGGACATCCTCGTTGTGATGACACAGGGCAACTTTGATGAGAATTCTGCGGAGATCAAGAGCGAGGTCGCCAAGTTAAGAAGCAATGCTGTTAAGGTCATCGTGTTTGCCTTCACGGACGAGCCAGGCATAGAAAAATGGAACAACGTCTCCTCGGGGAATGACCTCATTGTTATAACCAAACCTGGTAAAGATAAGAAGGAGGCCAAGAAATTGCCTTACACTGCCAGTAAAGGTGCGTCAATTTACGCATACAAGAATGCTCTTAAATTATCTTTACTGCAAACACGTTTGCTGTTCGCATACGTTTGGTTCTTAATCGAAAGGTAGAGAATCCTTTCTTATAGGGCTTACGCCAAAGATTGTACTGATTAACAACACCAATTACCTAAAATTTCCTTTTTGTGTCAATTTTGAACAGTGTTTCGCAGCTGCGCAGAAGTGAAAGCATCCGGGTATTCCTCTGATGGCCATTACCTCCTTCATATAAGCGACAGATGTAAAGATCCGACTCGAATCTATTGTCACAACATGGCGTCCAACACGCCACAAGAGTATATCACCTTGGAGTCTGGTGCCGAGAACAACTTCGCTATTATATATCATCAGCGGCTCCAGGATAGGTACAGCTGTAGTGGGCCCGCGCGAACAGAGTTGTACGCTGAGCGAGGTTCAACGAACTTCTCTAAAGTGCGCCTTGATATCGCAACCATGAAAATTATGAGTAGTGACTTCACCTTTGCACAGACTCTGGAGGGTAAAGACATCCCGTATGGCACAGCAGGGGATTGCTACTCGGTGAATACTGGAAAATGTCGCAAGGGGGAGTTTAAGGTTGACTTGAGCGGGACGAGACTTCGAGTTCGGGATGATGTGAGCTGGACGTTGCAGGGGTTCCCGAATGGTTTGCAGATTCAGAATTACCAGAAGTCACCTGATGGTGCGGTGGTGTCTGCCAAGTGTGGAGGCTGGTGTGGTCGCTGTAAGCCGACCAGGGGATTGATTTTAGTGGAGCCTTTGTGTTCCATTCCTGCAGGTAGGCAGCCAGTTCAAGTTGTTTTAGTTTTTTGCTTCTTTAATAGCCTGCTTTACCTTTGTGCCAGCCATAAAAAAATAACTAAAATGCGGTGACAGCTAAGAGACCTAGACACCCCACCCTCGGTAAACTGACACCCCTCTTTATGCTTTTGAACATGGTGTGCCAAACCAGTAAATGATTTACCAGGAGCAGAGACAGCGCGATGTTAAAGCACTCGGTGCCTACTTATTATAGCTTGGGTTCGAGTCTTGAACCTGGTATTCTACCCGCATGTGGGTAGTATTTGTTGTTGACTCCCCTCTATGCTCAGAAGGCTTTTCTCCAGCTTGTCTTACTTCCCTTCGTGTAAGAAAACACTCCAAACTCCCTTTTCGACCTTGAAACAATCGTTGAATGATGAACCACTTCGTATATATGCCACCTTATACGTCATAGTTTCAAATATTATAACTTTTTTTCAGTATAATCGGTAACCTCGCTGAGGGTAATCTGGCCGTTTCTTACTCCCACAAACATAAAACAAATTTGTTTTCTTCCAATTTCAGCGTGTCCATTCCCCATGGATGTGGTTTTCGCGTTGGACTCCTCGTCAGACTTATCCTCATCAGACTACAGCCAACAGAAGAACTTCGTCCTCACCATGATCAATGCTTTCACAATCTCCGTCGCCAAGACGCACGTGGGCGTGATCACTGTCGGGGAGACGGCCAGGAGGGACATTGAACTTACACAGTACACCCAGTCTGAAATACTTAAATTGGTTGTGGCTGAACTAAATGCTACTAGTGACTCTCCTTCAGATCCGACAACAAGGTTTACTGACATGCTCAAACATGCGACCAGGGTGTTTAATAATGGAGGAAGGTCACAGGTAAAGTCGTAAATCGCTTTGTCTTGTGTTGATGTGATGGATAATGTAAGCTAATGGTACAGTTGTAGCGGTAGGTCAGAACTTAAGTTTGTGGTGCAGTATGATCAACTTAGGAGTATTGAAAAAAAAAAAAATATATATATATATATATATACATACATACATACTTTATTACCACTTCCCCAAAGAGGATTTTCAGAGGCAATACAATTTAGGTAAAAATTAATTGTACAATTAAGCTAAAAATTATATACCAGACTTAAAATAGAGCAATGACTTAAATAGCGGAAGTGCTAAGGTTACTGACTTAAGAGGCGAGACCTAAGGCGGCGTTTAAACGCATTAACCGATTCACAAAGTTTAAGATCGTTAGATAAGGAATTCCATAAAGTAACTGCGCTGTAGAAAAAAGTCCTTTGGCCACTTGCTGTTCTAAAGCGAGGTATGTTAAACATTTGAGAACTTCGCGTTCTACGATTTGTGACATCACATCGTCTAATGAATTGTGTAGATAAATATCCAGGAGCACATCCAGTGAAACACTTAAATGACATTACGGCATCACGGTAGTAAAGATGCTACTTCACTGGCAGCCAGCGTAGTTCCTTTCAAGTTGCAGACACGTGATCGTATTTCCTTCTTCCACTTACTATGCGGCAGGAAAAATTCTGGACTGTCTGTAACATTTTTAAATTTGTTTGAGAAGTATTACTCCAAACGCATGAGCAATAAAATAGTTTACTGAAAATACTATTGTATATTTTGCACATGTTTTCCTCGAAAAGGGGGACGAAAGAGAATTGACTGCCAATGGGGCGGGGGATGTGTCGTTAGAATACTACAGAGGCTCATGGGGGGATCAGGTTAATTTTCAAGAGACACAACCAAATTCTTCAACCCCCCTCTTCATTTTCCCATGTATATGTCTTCATGTTGTCCTTTAAAACCTTTGCCCTCTTTCTATGACAGGTCCCCAGGTCTCTAGTTGTGTTAGTTGCGGGTGAGATCACCGAGGACGTTAAATCTGCTGCCACCAGACTGAAGAACACAGGCATTCAGATATTTGTCGTTGCCGTTGGTGTGAGTACACCTTCATCTCGGCATGTTGGTCTCGCTAGTGGAAGGAGGTTTGTTCGCACTGTTGACAGTTTCGACGAGCTTGGTTCTGTGGCTGCCAAGTTGGCTAAGGACACGTGTGAAGGTGAGCTTATCTTGACTTACTGGTGAGTTCTCCTAAGATTGTTACGTGCTACCATGACTCTACACTCAGACAAAGGTTATCTTATCTCTGTCGGTCCGCCACACTGCTTGCCTCTCACTTTAACTGCAAGCTTGCTGGCCACCAAGTTTTTGTTTTTGTTAGTTGGTGAGTCTGTTTGTCTTTCTGTCTGTGTGGATGGCCGTCTGTCCTTCTAGCTGTTGTCTGGCCGTCAGCTGACTTCCTGCTTTCCCCTCTACCCTCACATTTAATCGTACCTGCCTTCTAGCTTCTATTCGTCTTTCAGCTATATATGATTTTAAAATTATTAATTACAGACCCTTGCGCAAAGAAGGTTTGTCAGACCTATGCCCGCTGCAAGGCGATTGATTTTACCCGTACAGAGTGCGTGTGTCCAAAGATCAGTGATTGTCCAACCACCAAAGATGAAGTATGCGGCAGTGATAGGGTCACTTACGACAATGACTGTGTTTTAAGAGTTCAAGCCTGTACCAGAGGAGTACAAGTCACTGTTGATAACTTGGGCCCATGTGGTAAGTTTTGAATGTTTTTGAAACTCTACAAATATTTTCCTGCACAGGGTAAATCTTTGTGTATGCTGCTAGAGAATTTTCATTTTAATGCGATATTTTATCCACGATTCTCAGTCAATTTCTTTTATATCATACCGTGATTGGTTTAGAACCATCGTATCACCCTGTCAACCAATCAAAAGCAGAACTGAAGCAAGGAATTCATCTTTTCCCGCACTTAGTCAGTTAACTTGATTTTACTGAACTCTCATTGGTTCCTGTGTTATTTTCCCTAGGTCTAATTGGTCCATGCAATAATTATGGCTTTAGTAGTACGAGACTAAATCCAAATTCGCTCTAAACCATCGATCTTAATTGTAATTTTTCTCTCAGGTTTGTGTGCCGGCGTTAAATGTAAAGAGCATGCGCGCTGCGAGGTGAAGGGTGGCAATGCACAGTGTGTATGTAAGGACATCAGGGAGTGTCCCCAGATTCCCGCCCCCGTGTGTGGTGTGAACAACAGGACTTACATCAACAAATGCTATCTGGATGTGGAGAATTGTCGACTTGAAGAAATCGTTGATCAACAGAGACCTGGAAAATGTGGTAAGTGTTCCATTTCGGAACCTTTAAGTAGGTGCTTGTATTGAAAGACCATTTTCTTATTTTAAAAAGATCCTGGATGGACTCGAACTCGACTAAGTCACAGGGAAGCTTTAATCCATGGGCTACCAAAGGCGCTATGATACTATGGGTCAAATATCCATTCGTCTTCCGGTTCTACCTACAAACAATATTAAGTGAGCATTTGCAATAATGTTGTTGAAATTATAGAATGGTCCTTGGGATTTAATTAGTTGGTCTTACGTAAAGAAATGAAAAAGAAAGATTTTTTTTGTCTCTCATGTGTAAGTTAACTTCATACCGTTTAAAGAATTAGTAAATTATTTTAGTAATTTTCTTTAAATATTAGTTTCCTCATACGTATACGTGTGTTTGGTAAGATAATGAGGTCACTCGCTCCTGAGTCAACGGAGAGCTTAAGAAAGAAAAGCTGACAAAAAGCTCATGCTTTGGCACCCACGAGAGCCCTCCCCTCCCCTTCCCTGTAAGTAGTCGTGGGGGAGGGGAGGGGGGGCTCCTATATGGGCGTTTTACCAGCATTTGATGACATGTCTCAATTAATATCGGTCAATTTTTTTCAAATGTTATTTCAGAGCCTTGTGCTGGAGTGCAGTGTCAGGAACCAAAGTCGTGTAAAGCGGATTCCTTTGGTAACGCCAAATGTGAATGCCCCGATGAGAGACATTGTTCAATGACTGTTCATGCTGTGTGTGGCAGCGATGGTAAAACGTACCTCAACGAGTGTGTCATGAAGGCCAAGGCCTGTCTCAGAGAAATCTCCGTTTATGTTGTTATGGATGGGTATTGTGGTGAGTGTTTGTTTTGATGATGAAGACGAGTTATTTTTAGGCTACTTTTGGCAAATAAAATCTTTTGAATTTCCGAAATTCAGCGTGTGAATAATAACGCCATCCCGTGAGTAGTTTCTTGATTAGTAGCAATGTAGCATAGAGCAAGTAGTTATTTCATCAGACTCCTGAAATATTGACGACATTCCAGGTTTTTGACCTTGTTTGCTTTTGGTAAATTTTGGGTAAGTGCTGCTATGAATGGAGATGTGTACGCTTTTCGTTTTTTCGTTTAGTTTTTTTTTCTACATACAGTGAATTCGTTCCACCCTAACCCACCCACCCACCAAAACTCCCCAATAATGTTAACCTCTCATCTGAAACTAAGCTTGGGATAATCAATCATTATTACACGACTCGGGCAGTCAGAGGGCCAATAGCTAAAATCAACCAATCAAAATGCTCTATTGCCGGTCAATATTCTCTAGGTATTGGACCGGGCACTGTCCCGAAAGCCAATCTTTTCTCTGTTTGTCGAGCGTTTCTTATTGTGTCAGCTCTGAGACCTTGGTGTCAAATGAAACAAAATGCCTCGGTTGATATTATTCCTTCTTCTCATTACCTTTCTGCCAGAAAATGTATTGATATTGTAAGGAGAAATTCCTTTTTGGTCTCCTAGTCTGTTGGGTATGGGGATCTTACGTTGATTCAAACAAAGGTCAGAGGGAAAGCAATACACTACCACCATATCCATGCAACGTACTGATTTGTCTTTCCTGTCGCTAGGCCCGTGTGACCTCGCTAAGAACTGTAAGAACAACGCCGCTTGCATCGGAAACGCGGACGGTTCGGTCACGTGTAGGTGTCGAACGGAGGGCGAATGTCCAAAGGACGGTGATGGTGTATGTGGCTCAGACGGACAGAGTTACATAAACAAGTGTCTTTTAGATGTGACTGCCTGTGCAGATAAAAAGACCGTAACAGTTGTGCATGATGGACCTTGTGGTAAGATGGTTATTGGTTGCATTGAAGGAGGCCATCAATATGGGACTCTGAGGTTTTCACAGTAATTTCCCTCACTAGTTTATTACAGAAATGTCCTCCACTTGTTTACAAAGTATTATCAAGAGGTGCCGGTTTTATTATATATCAAATTTATTTTACTTGCCTCTTTATTTGTTGTATTTGGCCATATTGACTTTGGACATCGAAATGACAGTACGCAAAATGGTGGATCAGCCGCAAAATGCCTCCGAAGGAGAACGTTGTTGAATGTTTGAAGAAACTCTTAGTTTAGCCTTTCGTACATCCTTCGCTGATCTTACCAGTATAAAGGACGACTGTCGCATGTAAACAAAGCAATGGCCCAGGCCACTCCCCTTTCACGACAAAGTATTCATTCTACACACAGATTTGTCGATGTTGTGTCGACAGGTTCCTAGAGGTAATCTGTCTCGGTTACCACGTTGACCTCCCTGCTGCTGAGGAGATTGCTGGCCTGCTTTATTGCTAGCTTAATAATATACATGAAAAAATTTCTCAGTTCTGATTGGTTAAGATGAATGCAGTTTTCAGTTAATTCAGTGCAGAAGAGAGTTAATTCAGTGCAAAGAAAGAAACAAACCAGACATTCTGATTGGTCAAAGTGATTGGTCAATGTCAAGGTCAATGTCAAGGTCACTTGCAGGGTTTGAATAAATTATTTTTGCACGTGATGCGCGCGCTTTTCCTCTGCGTAGTTATGAGGAGCTACCTCGTATTTTTTCATGTATATTATTAATAGATAATCACATGATTTTCTCGTGCAATTTGGAATATATAAGCACTTGTAAATTTTTTCAAAGACCACAAATTGCACTCGCCCTGCGGGCTCGTGCAATTTTGTTAGTCTTTGAAAAAATTTACTCGTGCTTATTTATTCCAAATTGCACTCGAAATCATATGATTACCTATACTAACAGCACTTGCACTACTATACATTAAGTTTTGTTATTTCTTCAAATTCTCTTATTTTCTACTTTTTTTTTTTTGTTCCCAGGTTCTTGTAACCCCGGTAGTTGTGGTACCAACGAGGTTTGCATCGGTCAAACAGATGGAACGTTTTTGTGCAAGTGCATTGAAATCAAAGACTGTGCCAATGAAAATGACCCTGTTTGTGGCACGGATGGGAAAACCTATCGAAATGAATGCTTCATGAAAGCAGAGTCATGTGAGAAGAACACATCTGTTGGATTGAGGCATCGAGGACGTTGCGGTACTGTGATTTTTTTTTTTTTTTTTATTTGGCTAAAAATTATTTTATCCGTTCCAGAATACTCTTTCATATACTCTTAGTATACTAAATTAATCCGTATGAGTACAATTATCAGAAAATCACGAGACGCTATTTGAAGAGACTAGAATCCTCCCCTAGAAAGGTTTACATACCCTTAAAATCAAATATGATTAAGTTATGAAAGCGGAGCGCTATACGCGGGAGACCCATATCTAGGAAAGTAAGATAACCTGTCTTGGTTGTTTTTATTAATCTATACAGGGGTTTGTAGAGACACTCGATGCTCTTCAGACAAGCGGTGTGTGGCAAATGAGCAGCAGATACCATCTTGTAAGTGTCCGACAGAAGACGATTGCCCAAGAGATTATGATCTAGTCTGTGGAAGTGATGAAAAGACTTACATCAACCTGTGCAGACTGCAGGTTGAAGCTTGTACAACTGGAAAGCCAGTCAGGACGATTAAAAAGGGAGTGTGTGGTAAGGCTAAGATTTTATTGAATAAAACATTTCAAATGTTAATGGAAAAGCTTGCTGATTAGATTTTTTAATTAAATTTCTTGTAGATCCGTGTAAAGCGTCTCATTGTATGTTCCATTCTGTTTGCGGAGTTATACCTGATGGATCTACTGTCTGTCGCTGTCCGCGCATGGAGGACTGCCCGGATGTAAACGATCCCGTATGTGGAACGAATGGCAGGACGTATGAGAGCGAATGCAAGCTGAAGGCTGAGAGTTGTGCCGCAGGAATCGAAGTTACGATGAAACATAAAGGACCGTGTGGTACGAAGACAAATTGGATAACTGTGTAGTAACTGATGTGTTGTGATAACCATCTTAATCACAGTGGGATATTGATAAGTAATTTTCTTTCAAAATTCTGTAATATGGTTGGGCGCGAATATTTTGTGTTTCCTAATTGATCGGGAATGAAAGATAAAATTTCTTTGTGGCTCTTGGACGTCATTTTCCAATAATACAAAATCTTCAGCGTATAGTCTTTCATCTTGTCGGTTGCACTATTATGATAAGAATGGCTTGTTGCTGTTATGATTGTTATTATCATTATTATCATTAGTATTAATATTATTACATTATTAATATCATTAATATGTTAGCCTTAGTTTTCATTTTCTTTTTGATATTCTTTCCGAAATTTGATGTAAAAAAATTCAGGTCGCAAAAACCGTTATTTATAAGGGATTTATTTATATTTCATTTATATTTCAACTGATTACGTTTTTACTTGACTTAAAAAAGATGAAGTTTTTAATGGTCGTTGACAAGAACAAACGAAAGAGGGTCTAAAATAGAATTTTTCTCCAGGCCCCTGTTCATTGTCGGACTGTGTGGACTACTATGGCCAATGTTCTAAGGTACAAGATGGATCTGAGACTGCGCAGTGCAAGTGTGAAACCGCTGACCAGTGTCCGGATACTGTCAGGGAGATTTGTGGAGACAATGGTAAAACGTATCGAAGCGTGTGCCATTTGAAAGCGGAGTCATGTCGGCTCAGACAAAGAATCGAAGTCCAACAAAAAAGACGGTGCAGTAAGTATAGAGCAATTTGCTGACCAATTGATTGCCAGGTTGCTCGTGTTATGCAACGCCTATTTGTGAGTGGTTTTCCTTCTCACCTTAATTTATCAACACAAACGGACGTCGCCCGAAAGTTGTAATCGTTGAGCAACGAGGAGCTTTTCAAGAAATGAGGACTCAATTGCCGCACTAAAGGTTTTCATAATTGAGGTCTAACCTTCGCGGGTGAATTACCTCGATGAAACTTGCTTGATTTATTTCATATTGTTTTGTCTTTCCGTCAGCTCCATGTTCAAAGTCTGTGTGCGCCCCTGACCAAAATTGTGTTTTGGATGCCCAAGGAAAAGCTTCGTGTAGATGTCCTGATTTCTGCCCCAGCCTGGGTGAGCCTGTTTGTGGAAGCGATGGCCGAACGTACGAAAATGAGTGCAAAGGTAGAAGAGAGTCATGCGAGAAGAAAAAAGGACTCGTCTTCAAAACTGGGGCCTGCGGTAAGTTGAACTAATAAATGGAAACAAACCCAGATCTGATGTGTCATCTCCCTACTACTTGCAACACATTTTCTAATAAAAATCGTCAGAGAATTTGTTTTGATATGAAGGTAAGAACCACTTGCTGTTGACATTCTCAATTCTCATCATGTGTTTTCTGGATTTTGTATCAATATCGTGAGGAGAAATTGCAGGTTTATCACTTCTGGGTGTTATTTAGGGTGTAGAATAAAGTTTTAGCTTAACATAAGACGAGGCTTCTATGCGAACAAATGTATTTGTCTCAGAGGACTTGTCACGCAAGATTTTTAACGTTTTAGACCAGACTGAGAAGAATTCTAGCAATTACATCATGTTTTCGTTTCGCTCACAAATGTAACTGTAAAGCGCCAGATTTCCACTTCGTGCTTTTTGTAGTCATTGCTTGTCTCTGCTTTCAGGATTGGTGGTCGTTCCTTGCTCACTGAAGAGTTGTATAAATCACGCCCAATGCGTGTTCTCGTCTGGTACAGTGGAATGCCGCTGTCCAGATGTGAGCGAGTGCTCCAATGTTACGAGCGTGGTATGTGGCAGTGATGGAGAAACTCATACGGTTTACACAAACGAGTGCTTTATGAGAGTCGATTCCTGTAAAAAAGGCAAAAGAATAGCTCCAGTTATTCCTAGCAAATGCGGTGAGTTATTTACTGAGATAGTCACCCCGTGTCTTTCGTGACTCAGATTAATTTGCTTTATCTCTTTACTTATTTATGATCTATAACTGTTGATGACAATTTTCAATGGCTTCCACAGATCCTTGTGATTCGGCCAGCTGTCACAGCTTTGCTACTTGTAAAGCGAGGAACAACAAAGCAGTGTGTGTCTGTCCATCGCATCGTGACTGTCCATGGAAAGTTGACTTGATCTGTGGTTCTGATGGCCAGAGTTACCTTAATGAGTGCGTCATGAAAGCAAAGGCTTGCAAGGCCGGAAAGGAGGTCACTGTCAGAAGGAAGGGGTATTGTGGTGAGTAGTTACCAAAAACACTATGCTTCAATGACTTGCTTCTTATTTTTAAAGATTGACCGTCTGACAAGATGACTGACAGGCTGACTTGCTGGTTGACTGGTAAACTGACTGATAGACGGACGAACGGAAGGACTGACTCACTAAGTGACTTACTGGCTGACTGATTGACCGGAGTGGTGGCCGGTTGAGTAACTGGTTTAGTGGCCAGTTGACTGACCAACTGTGTTGACTCAATGACTAACTGACAGACTTAATGTTTGACTGACTTACTTCGAATCCCGTACAGGCCTGATTTCTTTTTTTTTTCAGGTCTGATTTTCGCTATTGCATAAATTAGCGCTCTCTACTGCGAGGATCGTGCATCATACGTATCTATAACCGCAGTTCAAAAAAATATAGGAACTTCATATATTCATCATATCTGATTTATTATCACGGGTTTATTGCGAATCAACGTAACGGCCTGATCCCAGTTGACTTGTTATTTCAATTGGTAGTGCGCTGCACTAGTATCGTAGAGGTCAGTGGTTCAAATCCCGTACAGGCCTGATCTTTTTCAGGTCTGATTTTCGCTATTGCATAAATAGCGCTCGCTATTGCGAGGATCGTGCATCATACGTATCTATAACCGCAGTTCAAACTATATTAACTTCATATATTCATCATATCTGACTTCCTAGCTATTGACTAATTAGCATATCAACTGGTGGACGAAACAATAAAAGCTATAGATCACGAACTCTTGCCAAATGAATTAAAGCTTTAAGTAAAAAAACTTTCCCTCGTAAATTGATTCTTTAATGAATCAACTTCTCACTTTCCTTTTTTCAGTTTCATGAATATCCAAGTTTATTCACCGTTTCTTTATGTTCGATAGGTATTTGTGATTTGGTAACATGTGCTAAAAACGCCGTATGTTTCATAAAATCAAACGGCCTCCACGAGTGTCGCTGCCCAAAAGACAATGAATGTCCGTCGACACTTGCTGAAGTTTGCGGAAGTGATGGCAAAACCTATGACAATGAATGCAAACTGAAATTACAATCGTGTAAGGTGGACGGCAGTCTTGTGGTCATGAAACAAGGACGCTGCGGTAAGGACGTAGTTTTGCTTTTCAGTTAAAACAGTCAAGACTCTGCAGTCGCCAAGGGGTTCAATTTTGGCCGGTTGCGCGCCAATAAAAACGTTGAAGGAAAACACAAGAAAAAGTGTAGTCACGAAAAATATGGGAAAATGATTGAACGTACGTTCACACAAATATGTGAAAGGAAAAGAAGAGAAATGGTAGACTAGAGAATTTGAGAAAGCATGCATAAGGGGTTTGCGGTTCATTTACCAATTTGTTTTGAGCTTTGTCAAAAAAGTTACATGGTTTTGAAATAATGGGACATACTGGCTTGTGTGCTTATGTATAATTCTTGTTAAAATTAATCAGCACAGATGAATTGGAGGTAGGTGCCTAGAAGCTGTGTCAGGTCGCGCACTGGCCACAGCTGAAGTAACCATGGAAACGAAACTCCGGTCCACCTCAGGCACCCGTCACACTGACCCTGTCAGTGGAATTGTTTATACTTACCGAACTCGAACTATCCGAGGTGGGGGTGGGAGGGAAGATACAAGAACGAACCAAAGGCACGACGTTGGAGCGCGCTATGCCAACGTTGAGCGGCCACGTGGCCCTGACATCAATTAAGCCCCCCCCCCCCCCTCCACATTCTATCTCAATGCTGCTGACCAGAATGAGCCAGTAATATCAAAGAAACGAGATAGAACATCGAGACTTGTAACATTTGGCGCCACCAACAGCTCCAGCGTCATTGAGAGGCGGGGGGCAGCAAACAGCCCAAGCCTGGCTGGCCACATCAATGCCTGCGCGAGGCCTGATGTTGGTGGAAAGAGAGCAGCAGCCTGTGCCTGATTTTAACTTTGTTTAAATTGCATTTAACCACATTAAAACAACTTGGTTCTGACATCCTGAGACAACGTTTGACTGCTGGTCCATCGCTGTAGATTGTAGAGTAGCCTCAGAAACGTCTAATGTTGCTGTCTTTGCATTTTTTCAGATGATTGCTCGGAAATGAAATGCCCACCGAGCCAAGTCTGTAAAGTGATTCAAAGCGTGGCCAAGTGCCAGTGCCCCGACATACGCGACTGCAGCTATATTCCAGCGCCGGTCTGCGGTTCAGACGGTATTGAGTATCCTAACGAATGTCATCTTAAGGTCAAGTCTTGTTCCACTGGCGGTGGATTGGTCGTAGTTAACAAAGGCCCGTGCGGTAAGTCTGGCGACCGGCACTTGCCCGTGTCTGATGTTTTATGACACGTGCGTCATGTCTAGGGACAGATTCTACTTTTTCATTTGTCAGGCGCGTGAATTTCCGGTGTTCTCAGACTTACTTTAATTTAATTTTTGAAAAAAGGCTTTACATTTACGGTTTAATTTTCAAGATCTAGACTGTGTATGGAAAGGAAAAATTAACTAATTAAGAAATGAAATAAACCTGCAGCTTAAGCCGAGATGCAAAAAGAGCTGGATTTACATAATTTAAGATTCACATTATTTAATTTGGTTTGCCAAAATTGTGTATCACTGCAATCGGGGAATTCACAGTTTTAACGCAAGCCATTGATATCTCACTCACGGATTAAAGTCGGGAGAGTGAAAGTGATTGTTTTGAAAAAGCCTCAAAGACTGTTCACAAGATGTAAATGAACCTGTTGGACGTTTCGGGTCAATTGAACTTGAAACGTAATCCTTTTATATATCTTTTTTCTTCTGTTTCACCAGTGGGTGGCTGTCGCCTCGTGAGGTGTCCAATGTACGCAGTTTGTCACAACGCTCCCGATGGGTCTCACACTTGTGTGTGTCCGAAGAAACAGGACTGTCTGCCAGTAATGAAGACAGTGTGTGGCACAGACGGTAAAACGTACATCAACGAGTGTCTTATGAAAGCCATCGCCTGTGAGAGGAAACAGAAGACTGAGAAGAGGAAAGATGGACTGTGTGGTACGAAAACTTAATTGCATACTCAGAACAGCTCACACCCGCAAACCATTGAAAACGTTACAGAATGCGGAGGAAAGTCGCGATTTTAGGGGTACTGGATCGAATCAAGTCCTTATGGGGGCAAGGCCCTATGTCCAAAATACCAGGAGTGTGCTATCAGTAAAATTGACGATCCAATGAAAAGTAACTGTGTATAGATCCGACCTTCGTCGAATAAGTACGATTCTCTCTATCAAGCCCGCTTTTTTCATCTTTTTTTTTTTCTGCTATATTTGAAATGAATTATGCTGTGTTTTATTCACGCATGATCACTACATATTATTGAATGGAATAGTTTAATTTATTTTAATTTCAAACGTTTTACAACCGTTGGCCACTGCTCGCGTGTTTTGCAGATGCATGTAAGTTTGTAGCCTGCCAGAAGCACAGAAAATGTGAGGTGGTAGCGGACGGCTCCACTCAGTGCGTGTGCCAGGTACGTGCTGAATGCCCAGTTGGAGGAGATCCCGTATGTGGAAGTAACGGTAACACGTATGATAACGAATGTCACTTCAAGGCCGATGCCTGCGGAAGTGACTTGAAGATGAAGAAAGGAAGATGCGGTAAGAAGGAAATATTCTTTTGCCTTTCGTTCATGTGAGGAATTGAAACAATATCTCAGTTACGTAGTGATTGCTTTGGAGAGGAAGTCTCCAACCCTTGATCTTTGATTTTGGGTATCTCCAGCGAAAAATTGCTGATTCACCAAAGTCTAATGAGAAACCGTGAAGTTTTTTATTACAACTATTTTTTTCAGGCGAAAATGTTGATAGTTGTTTATTGTCAGCCATTATTTTTATTTCATTCTGGAAAACATTTATCTGACGTAACAGTGGCATGTAAGTTATGGATTCAAATAAAGCTATACTGTTTTGAGTGGTTAGAGATATAGCTTCAATATCAAAATTAAGACAGGAGCAACTCTTAAACCTCAATACACCGTTTCACTGTGAATGAAATCGCTAAATCTATTACCAGAACTCGACGAAGTGATTAGAATTACCTGCGGCAGACCAGAGGGGGCTGAGGTTGGGAAGTAATTGTAGTAGTCACTTCGTGTTGCGTTAACTGGCATATATATCGTACGTGCACGTGGTCGGCCATCTACCGAGTATCAACCGGCTATCGGCCGAGTATCGACCGATTATTGATCCGCCTATTTACCCATGGAATATCAGTCGATATGGGTGATAGTGATGACCGACGTTACACATAATCCAGAAAGCTTAGGCGATTTGGGGTCGTGGGGAAAATGTTTGAAAACGCTAATCTTGTCGCTTTTATGTTATCCAGATGCATGCTCCTTCCATCAGTGTAAGCCGTATCGAGACTGTGTTGTAGTTGACAACAAAGCGAAGTGCCAGTGTCCCAGAAGATGTTCGTCCGATGAAGATCGAGTGTGTGCCAGCAATGGGAAATCTTACACAAACGAGTGTCTGATGAGGGCAAAGGCGTGTAAGGCTAGAAGACAGCTCACTGTGGTGAAGAAAGGGGAATGCGGTAAGAGACTATCTTATTCTAAATCTATTCTTTTCTCTGAAATACATACTAACTGAGTTCGAGGTCCGTACGATTTTATGGCCTAACCGCTAACCGCGCGTCATATATCTGAACGAAAAAAAAAAACGAGGCACGGAGCAAGAAACAGCGATCAGTAAAATATATATGATATCTGTGGGTTCAGGTGGGGAGGAGAATTTCAACTCAAACAGACTTCAAAACTTAGCGGGCTGCACAGTGAAGTAAGGCCCGCTAATTGACCAATCATAACACGCACTAAGTGAGATCTATAATAAACCTGGTAATCCTGAGGTAAATCCGAGCGATTTGATTGGTTCTTACCTGGTCGAGATTTAGCCACACGGACTTTTTTCAAGGAAACGGTCATAAGCCGTGTATCTTCTTGTTCGCTAAAGCTGGCAAATACGAAATAAACAGGTTTGGTTCGAGTGACATATGATAAACTGCTTAGTAACCTCAGTTGCATAAGCCATACTGTGTAATGCTGCCACGACCTTTAGTGCGGTCCTCACGCTTAGTCTGTAAGACGTTTTATTTTTAATTATTGGAATGTTTTCCTCCTTCAACCTTTAAAACAAAAGGGTGCTTTAAAGGAATACTAGCTTTCAAATTTTGCACGAGACAGTGTTCCTTTTAAAGAGTATAAAATGTGATTGTTTTGTTTTTAACAGATGCGTGCGCCCTGAAAAGATGTG
Source organism: Stylophora pistillata (assembly GCF_964205215.1). Classification (NCBI taxonomy): domain Eukaryota; kingdom Metazoa; phylum Cnidaria; class Anthozoa; order Scleractinia; family Pocilloporidae; genus Stylophora; species Stylophora pistillata. The sequence goes on along the minus strand of NC_142526.1, from coordinate 8,043,127 downwards.
ATTTATATCAAAGATGTGTCCTTGATAGTAACAACCAAGCAAGATGTGTTTGCCCTTCTCCTCTCCAGTGCCTGCGCAGCCAAGTAGCCTCGCCTGTTTGTGGTAGTGACGGTATAACCTACGCTAGTGAGTGTGCGCTGAGGGCAGCAAACTGCCCAAAACGATTGAAGGCTCGCTTGCTGTTTAGGGGAGAGTGTGGTAAGTTAATCAAAGGCAATGTGGCTTTATAATTCCGAAGACTTGCAGATCACGTGAAGTATTTTGGATTATTTTACTTCCAGTAATGGGAGAACCATTTAAAAAAAAAACCTTATTAGATTCTTCGCTTGCTTCAAGCCGTCGCGATAATGAAAGTTACTTGCAGTTTTCTCGGTTTTTTGACTCATTGTTTAACATTTGCACCGATTGGAAATAATATATTTTTGTTTATGATGAGAAAAAATTCTGGGAAGTTCTCTCCAACTGTGCTTGGACGTTATTTTTTGGAATAGTGTTCTTCTAATTAGAAAAAAAAAAAGCTACTAAGTATTCCTTTAAACAAGCATTGTCGTTGTTATCTTTTTTTCCTCTCGTATTAAAATTTCCAGGAAAACTTAATTCTCTTCTTTTTTCAAATAAATGAGAATTATTTCAATTTACTTATTCTACAGGTTTGGTCGTGCTACCATGCTCAAGTACCTTTTGTAGGTATGGCGCCAGGTGCGGCTTCACAAAAGGTTACCCAGAGTGCGTATGTCCCATGGAAATTGATTGTGCGTTAGAAAAGAACTATGTGTGTGGTAGTGACGGAAGAAGATATGACAACCCATGTGTGATGGCGGCCAGAGCTTGTCAGATGAGAAAGGAAGTTACAATCGTAGAATTCGGTGAAAAATGCGGTACGATGAAAATTTTACCAAACTGTATGACGTTAGTAATAGTGTTATGTGTAGCTTTGGATTTCGTGTTCTGAAAGCACGCATCTTTTGCTCCGATCAGTATCTTGTGCTTTTGCGCAAACAGTGAGCTCTTGCCAAGCCGTCTTCTACCTGAGAGTTAAACAAGTGCCCGTACATTACTTCGGGCTGAGGTTTTTAACCCACGATGGATCAGCGTCTCATCCAAGAGAGTTTTTAGTTAGACTGTGACGATCTGAATATTTTTGAGTAAATAGTTTAGACTCATCTTTTTAGGGAAGCTTTTTAAAAAATACTTTTAGACATTTTTCTTTATAGACATTTACCATCAAGCTTGATGATCTGAATGTTTTTGTTTTGCTTTTTTTTTTTTAAGACAAGAATCATCTTTACTGTTTACTACATTTATAAATTTTACCTGTAGTAGTTTCAAGGGAAGTTTCGATTCTTGCATCATTTGTTGACATTTTATCGTTAATTCTCCAGGAGCCTGTCGACAAGCAAAATGTGAGAGGTTCTTTGCCGAATGTCGGTTTACGGACACAGGGCTGGCAACTTGTGTTTGTCCTGAGGAGAATCAGTGTCCTTTGGAAAGTGATGAAGTGTGTGCTGATGATACCATCACGTATCGCACAGAGTGTCATATGAGGGCGAATTCCTGCAAGAATAAGGTTCCTCTTAGAGTTGTCAAGAAAGGACCCTGTGGTACGTGTTACACTTAAGTTAATAAACCTGCTGTGGACGTTATTAGAAAATGTATTCAGTTTCAGGATTGAATTACAGCGAGAATGCTCGCTCATAAGGTGATGCATGCGCTGTAGGTCGCATAACATAAAGAAGACCAACACAGTGCAGTCGAGACGTTACAATCCCGCGACGGAAACGACTTATTGTCAAACTAAAGACAAGAAGTGATTAAAAATGTTATTGACAACCAAGTGAACTAAGACAGTGCGGAAAGTTGAAATTGAGTGCAAACAGTTTAAAATGAATGCTTTAAGGTGATATAAACCTTTTCACCTCTAGTGGTGCTAAGCTTCTAATGTATAGAGAACATGATGGAGAATGTATATACTGATGCTCATCACCAACTAATGAAGTCAATTTGAGTGTAAATAACAAGTCGATAGTGGTGTAGCGTGGTCTGTACTCTTATCGACAATTGAGTTATTCTCTTCTTTTTCTTTTTTCTCGCTGCGCAACTCGCCTCGACTAGTGCACGCTATATGCGAGTTGTACATGTTCTACTTTTAAATATAAAAACATTAATAAAGTTTGTTCGTTTGTTGATCGTCATCACTATGGTCAAAATGTTTTGGACTCACGAGGTGCAGCTGATATATATCGTTATCGATATGAATACGTACCACGCTAAATAAATGTCAATTTGTTTTTCATCTTACTATCGACGTCAGAGAAAATAATTTTTTCGGCGCGTGACACGTTGACGCGAGCAACGTTGTCTGTGCTCTTATCGACAACGGCAATTTGGCCAATCAGATTATGACGTTAACACCGATTCTGGTTAAAATTTGAAATAGATAAGCACTCGTCTGTTTTTCAAAGACTACAAACTTCGCCTGCTTTCCGACTCTAATTTTTTAAACCTCTGAGCAGCTCACCCTTGCGAAATCGTTTGATTACCTAAGGAAAATCGACCAAACCTTAAGAGCAATTTATCAATTGTTTGTGTACCCAATCACAGCTCTTGCCCAGCCAACTTTTTAACGTATTTTAATTTTTTTCCATGTAAAACAGTAACTTGTAAAGAGATCAAGTGTGAATTCTACGGCAAATGTGTCAAGAAAGATAGAAAACCCGTGTGTCAGTGTTCTAAAAAAAAGGATTGTCCTTCTTCAAAATATCCCGTATGTGGATCCGATGGCAAGCAATACAGCAGTACGTGTGAAATGGAGGTGGAATCGTGCAATAACAAAAGGTCCATCACAGTCAAGAACAAAGGAGTGTGTGGTATGTGCAAATGTTCATACGTTTGTTTATTATGTTGATGGTGGGTTTATATCCAGGGTATGTGGTGTGGTGTACCTGTCGATGCAGCAGAAGCCCTCAAACTCGAACTAGAAAGATTAACGAACAATGGTTCAAGTTATCGGGATTGGTGATGAATTTCAACTATCCCGTTGGGAATGTAGGTCCTTTTTTTTTTCAGCTGATAAGTTTCATATGTTGTACGCATGTCTTATTCCTCGATTATTTTTACTCTAAACAATGTTTCTTTCCTATTCTTTTTTTCATGACTTTCACGGATTTCTTTCCGACACGATTCAGAACGAGGTAAGTTAAACAGGTAGAAAACTCAACATCTATTCATGTTTCCAGCACTATTGTAGCAACTACAACAAAAGAAAGGAATTATGCGTTGTACGCGTTAGTCTGAAGCGCAATTAGGGCTTCTAAGCAATACATCTTGGGATGATCGTCTGACTGAGGTACGTCCTGAGGAGTTTGTGACAGAACATGAGCAGAAGACGTCGTGAAAGTTAAGTAAGGACGACCGCGTCAGCGGAATGCTTTTAGGTCTGTTTGGTCAGTAAAGCTGATTTTATCAGCTCAAGTAACCTTGATGAGCTGTGATTGGTCAGTTTCGACCGTCCGACAAAATTAGTTCGTTCAGTTCGTCCGTCCGTCTATAACGGTTTCTTCTGAACATAAAAGGACTCACTTTACAGCGACAAGAGCAAAGATTGCTTCTTTTTTCTATTCACAAACCGTGTCTTCATTCCTGTGCGTTGTCAATTATGTCTTGTATGTAATTGATGTACATGTAATCATCTCTGCTCATTAACTTAGCAACTGTTGTTCTTTAGAAACTATTTTCTCCACAGGAAATGAATAGATAGAAAAAAGCTTTAGGAATATTACTCAATTTGTCAAAAACGCAATCAACGTGTAGTTGTATTCTTCGCAAATTTATCTAAAGGATGGTATGATTTTCAAAGGTCTAAAACTAGTTTTCGACAAAAGAAGGTCCTGTGGTAACACACATCCTGACAACTTGATCTACGCCTTGCGTGCCTATGTTTTGAATTACTATCGGAAGTTCAAACTTCAACTCATTGCGTTTCGATGTATTCTGTTGGAATCTTTTTCTGCAGTTTGCTTTCAACACTCTTTTAATATCTCTTGTTCTCTCCTAACTTAAAAATGTTACTTTGTGTCATCGATTTTCCATCCTTCCCACACAGACAATCCATGTTCTACAAAACTGTGTCCTTCATACGCTGAGTGTAGGCTCGACAGTAACAGAGAACCGCGGTGCTCATGCGTGAAGCGGTGCTCTTTCAAATATGATCCCATATGTGCCAGCGATGGCAAAACATATGTGAATGAATGCTTGTTTAGAATCACAGCCTGTCTACTGAATGGGAACCTAACCATGTTACACGAAGGCCAATGTAGTGAGTTTTAATGTCTTCTTAATTTCCTTCTTTGTGAGTCAAGGTAATGATATTTTCATGTCACTGATATTGCTCTTGAGCTATCTTGGAGCAATCTTGAAATTGTTCTTGTGAACGTCTTTTTGCAATTGCTCTGGCGTTCATCTTGCCATAATAAGTGTTTATTTATATGATCGTGTCTTTTCTTTTATGCAGTTGTCTCTAAGACATCAACTGAACGATGTCTATCAGCAAATGACACACACACACACACACACACACACACACACACATACACTTTATTGATGCTCCCTAAGTGGGCTTTTCGGCTCAATAGAATAAAAAAAAAAAAATAAAAAAAAAAAAATACAAATATATAAATTAATTGAGAATGTAAATACAATAATATTATAATTTAAGAGAAAAATCGAGTTTCCAGATGGGATTTGAACCCACGACCCTCCGTGATCACGGAGGGTCGTGGGTTCAAATCCCATCTGGAAACTCGATTTTTCTCTTAAATTAAAAATTGTTTATTTCATCTAAATATTATAATTACAAAATATATATCAATAATATAATATATCAACTTAATAAAACATTGGCAAGATGACGTCTAAAATTCCTGGGGCATTTCAAGGACTTAATGTTATCATTCAAGGAGTTCCAGAGTTTGGCTCCTCTGAAAGCAAAGGAGCGCTGCCCTGTTGACAGGCGACATAAAGGTATATCCAAAGCACCAGATGATCGAGTTTGTCTATTATGGACTTGAGAACGTGATTTAAACATATCAGCAAGATATGACCTTTCGATATCTCCAACGAGATCCTCATGATTTCACCTTGTACTTTTAATTGTTCTTCGTATCTTTTTAATAATTCGACTGTTTTCTCTTCTGCGTATATTCAGTCATTTTCTCTTTATTTTCCTCTGCTTTTTCTTTACACTTTCTCAGCGCCATGTTCTACTGTCACGTGTCAGCGCTATGCAAAGTGTGTGTCCAATAATGATACCACCCTTGGCGTGTGTGTCTGTCCTCGTGACTGTTCCTATGAACCACGCCCTGTATGTGGCAGTGATGGAGAAACTTACATCAACGAGTGTCAATTGAAAGTTACCTCATGTAATCGGAAAGCGAACGTGTCCGTTATTCGTGCGGGGGATTGCAGTAAGTTCTCATTTACCTTTTTTCTATCCTTTGGATCTCAATTCTTTTAGCTTGTCCAGCACTAAAAGAAATATCTATATTATCTATTTTCGTAGAAGTCTACTCTTGATCCAAGTCACGTTATCCTCAAACAGCCTTGCTCAAAAATACATGACCTTCTATTCATTTTCACCCATTTAGTCAGGGTGTAGTTGTCATAGCCTCAATCAATTCTAATTCCGCTTTGCTTAACTTTTTTTCTGTCCATCTCTCTCTTTACCTTCTTAATTCCATTGTTACCTCTCAGATCCTTGTTACTCCAAGACCTGTCCGCCATATGCTAAGTGTGTTTCTCAGTCCCAGACCTCCGCCGTCTGCGTATGTCCCGGCAAATGCCCACTGGTTTATAAGCCAACTTGTGGCACGGATCGCAAGAGTTATTTCAACCTGTGCGCTCTCCATCTGGAAGCTTGTCAATCAAATATAAACATCACAGCAGCTTACAAGGGAACGTGTGGTATGCGGCCATCACCTGTCATTTTCATCTTCACTTCAACGTGTAATTCATAAGGGATTTCACTTTCTTCTTGTGCCTTTTCAAAACATTTCATTTCGGTTATGGGTAGCCTCTTTTCGACGCAACACTGAGGCTTCAGCGGTCAGAACGTTGGAGTCTTGATCGAAAGATTCTGGTTTGATCCTCGATTGCGTCATTGTGCTGTGTTCTCTGGGAAGACTGTTCTCTTACAGTACCTTTCTCCACCCAGGAGAGTAAATGAGTCATGGTAAACTGTTGGGGAAGCTCGATGCATCCAATCCAGGGGGAGGAACATTTAAAGTGGTCATTTCATGTCCTGGAAACTGGTGATAAGTACGGGTAGTCATAAGCCGCGAAGCTTGTAAAATATAATCTCCTTTCTATCATGTAGTAAAAATAGTTGAAGTTTGTTCTCGAGCCAATGGTCTGCCCAGCTACCCACCTTATCCCGGTTTCCAGGAGTATTACTTCTCCCCCCTGAATGGAATGCCAGGCTATCGCAAAGTTCCTTCCCCCCTCCCCCTTCTCGCACATCATCAGACTTCCCTAGCAGGTCGCCAGTACCCATATACACTCCTGGGTGGGGAGGGGTGCTATGAGGGTACAATGTTTTTCCTGAAAACACAACACATTGACCCATTGAGCATTGACTGTGAGACCAGCGCCTCTGCTTTTCTGAATTCAAAACGAGTATTTGATGATCTCGTTCTTCTTCTAACTTTTCCTCTCGGGTTTTTCTTCCTTTGGCTCACTTTTCCTTCTTTTCTTTTTCCCCACCATCGCTCTTTCTCCTTTGGTGTTGTAGACAGTCCCGAGAATCCTTGCGCTCTCAGAAGCTGTCCACCACACGCCAAGTGCGTTGTCGCGGCTAATGGTACAGCGGACTGCGCATGCCCCAGGTCTTGTCCTACGTCTTTAAATTTTGTGTGTGGGAGTAATGGAAAAACCTACAGTAACACTTGTGAATTGAAGAGAGACTCTTGCAGAAGAAACAAAGTTATTAGAGTTACCCACAAGGGCTATTGCGAACGTAAGTGAAGATGTCTTCGGTGTTTCATTTTTCTCTTGATATGTCACACAGTTGTGGTGGGACTGTTTCAATCTGATTTGCAGATCGCTTCACCAAAAACTGTGTCTAATAAATCATTTAACCAACTAATCAATGCACCAACCAATAGTTGCAAGTTCTCCCTCAATCACCTTTGTAAGGTCGCCCGTAGAACGAATGCTTCTTAGCTAGTAAACGAGGGGGCGAATTCATAAATATGGTTGGGGTGAACTTGCAATTGGGCGAATTCCTCACAAACTCATCAGACTTACTAATTGACTATAAACGTCCATATTGAGGTCTATTTATTCCACTTTTCTACAGATTTTTTTGACTGCTCAAAATTCCTTAACGATTTCTAATAGCAATAAGAGAGAGATATTATTTTCATTTAACTACTTATCAAGTTTTTTTATACGAAGAAAATTACTAATCGATACCAAAGGAACATTTCATCGACACATTGACTTTACAATTTATGCCATTTAAGCATAGTAACTTGACTAACATCATGTTAATCTAATCACCTCTTTAATCTGTTCTAATCTTTGAAGTGCCTTGCCATGAACGCAAATGCAAACACGGTGGATATTGTGAGCTTGTTAACAACACCACACCCCGCTGTCGATGCCCTAGGTGTCACTTTAGATACAAGCCTGTCTGTGGCACTGACAAAAGATCTTACCTAAACCACTGCCTTCTTAAGCAGCACGCCTGTCTTACCCAGAGTCCAATTTCCGTTGCGCAGCACGGTCGTTGTTGTAAGTGCAGTAATTTTCCTTACTTCCAATTAATTCTATAGTTTTGGTTATTTTTAAAAATTTATTATATTTATTTTTTTTTTTGTAACCTCTAATTTGACAATATTTCATGTTTGAGTCTCCTTAGAAACGACTCTATTTTCTTATGTTGAAAATTATTAGAAACTAGTAGCTCATCAGATATTCTCACAAACTTTTTGTCTCTTTTCTCCTACCCTGTTCTGACGAAAATATTGCAATGATGTGTAATTTTGATGTTTGGTTACAACTCTTCCCCTTTTCCCAGTCTTTTCTTATGTACCTATTCCAGTATAAAATGAAACGCAACCAAAGGTTTTTCCGCTTTCATTAAGGGGTCTTACCATCCTTTAATCTTTTGCTATAATGTTCCCATCATCACCACCTCTTCCCAGCATGCAATAGCTCCCGCTGTCAACACGGCGCCAAATGTGTGCTCCAGGAGGATGGGTCAGAATCGTGCCAGTGCCCTCTCGGCTGCTCGTTATCTTACAAACCCGTATGTGGTACCAATAAGAAGACTTATGTTAACCGATGTGCACTGGATCTAGACACGTGCCTAACAAATGGATCTGTGATGCTCGCACGTGAAGGAAAATGTTGTAAGAGAATTTGACGTCCTCGTATTTTCTTAACTCTTCTTTTAAGCTTGTTTTATCACTGAACCTTTTCAAACTTTTAGCTCAAGAGCTGTGGAATCCCGTTTTCGAAAATCTGTCTTTTTAAATCTGTTTTCCAAGTTCTATGTGGAACTGATTGTCAAAAATGGTTTCTTAGTGCAAAATCTCTACTGACAGAAATTAATTTATTGGCTTGTGCCACTTTCTCTTCCATTTATCTTCCGGTTATCTTAACCGTTACACCCGAACATTAGTATGCATATTCTTCATACACTGTTTTCTATACATTTCCCGAGGTGCTGGCAAGGAGAGGATATTTTTGACGGTGATCATTTCCCTTATTCTCCTGACCTTGATGTGTGATTCAGGGGTGATATGAGTAGGAGAAATTAGATGTTTATCACTCTTATCTGTCGAAGGGTTAATCGATGAGATTTCTTGAGCATGGCTGAAAATATCTTCGGGTAGCTTGTAAAAAAGTTCTGACAAGACATCGTCAATTCGCATTCACCCAGTAAAACTCTTCCTTCATTCCTCCAACTATTCTTCAAAATTAAACCAATATATTTTCTTAATATTTCTTGCTCTCATTTTCTTGCCTTGTTACCTTGTATTCACCTAGTCGTGGGTTGCGCTGATATCACGTGCAACTTCTATTCCACGTGTGTGGAGAGACCTGACGGACAGGCAGCTTGTGTGTGCAGTGAACGATGCGATATGAAATTAGACCCTGTCTGTGGCAGTAACGGCAAAACGTACATCAACGAATGTCTTCTCCGAGTGGACGCCTGCAAACAGCGAAAGAGCTTTGTTGTGTTGCAGAAAGGAGCATGTAGTAAGTTAAGTGAGGCGTGCATGTAAAGCAGAATACTTCCCACTTCCCTAGCACCCTGAGAACGGTGTGAACTCTTGACCTTTCGTCGCTCTCTAGAAGAGCACCTATTTTCCTTTACTCTTAGTTCTTTTAATCTGGCAGCTATATAAATTACGAAATGTCAAAGATCTTAAGTATACTCAGTATCAATCTTCAAGGCTTTCATGCTCTTTTACCATCTTTTGTCTAAACACCTTTAAACAACTTGGTTTTACAGAACTACTTTGATTACTTTCTTGAGTTTGCACAATTTCTTTCAAGTGGTATTTCTTTCTTCTCCTTTACTCGTTGCTAGTTGATGGACAGGGTACTTCTTCATAACTTGAACAATAAATGAGAGACCCTATTTTGCAATCTTACTTCTTCCTATTCAGCTCCCTGTGCTCTTCTCAAATGTGACTTCTACGCTGAATGCAAAGCGCAGCTCGACGGCTCCTTGGAGTGTGTCTGTCCCCAGCAGTGCCCGCTGTCCTTCGACCCTGTGTGTGGTACCGACGGACAGACTTATCTCAATGAGTGTACACTTCAAGTGGAATCTTGTAGAACTCAGACCCGTATTACTGTGGCCAGACGGGGACAGTGTGGTACGTATTCACTAGCATCTGGGAATTTTGTTTGCCCATCCGAGAAAAAGTTTGCGGATCCACGATTTTTCTTAGGAGGGATCACTGAAGTCTGCTCTGACGAATAGAATAGCTAATGCTCGAAACTCCATTGCCAAAGTATCATTTGTACCGGGTCTCACAAACCACATAAGATTTTTTTCTTTTTTTTTTTTCAATACTAGTTTTCTTTTTCTACTTAGCCTTATTAATCGCCCCTTTCCATTCTTCTCTCTAGATACATGACAGATAGCTAGTGGTTTACTCTAAAGAAAATCTTTTTCTCTTGCTTTGTCTTGAAAGTGATTTTCCTCACTTTATTCTCACTCTGCTTTTGTCTGCGTTTTATCTGGGACGTTGTACTTAGTCTGCGTCGGTGGAAACTGTCCGCGTCCTGCAAGGAGGTCTAGACGATCGCGAACCAAACGCGCAGTTTTCAAACAATTGGTTTCCAGGTCACTAACACTCCGTAAGTTCTCTACATCTTTCCTAATCTTCTAAAGTTGCCTTTTTTGCTTGATTACATTGCAAACCTATCTTACCCCTTCTTAAAGTTCTATTATCATGTTTTCCTTCGGCATTGTGTTTGGAGATGTGACGTTTCTCAAGGGTGAAAGTATGATAGAACTGCCAAGGTAACCTTGCTTATTTCCTTCAGTAATACTTCCTACGCTCCATCGACTGACCAAGAAACACTATCAGATGTAACTCAGGTTTCAGCGTCTGAGAAAGATCACTACCACGAAGAACTCGAACTCTGTTATCTAACCAGAATAGAAAACTTGGGAAAAAAGTTACCCGAGAAGTTTAAATGTTTTTATGAATCCACTATGAGACTATAGGACAGGATAAAATAATGTTGTTTGCACAATATGTGTGAACGTTGAGCCAATCAAAGCGGCGGGAAATTTAACTTCATTTCAAGCTGGGATGAACGCACGGTTATGGTGGAGAACAATCACGCATTCCAAGGCAGCCAGGCAGTCCCGAGGTGTGACCAATCGTGGTCGTAATTGGCCATTTGCTTCCGTATGATGGTCGTGGCGAATTAATTATGAATTGTACTTGGAGACGCGGTGGCCAAAAACATGAAAAACTAAATTATCTCCTCCGTGTGCTATGCACTTCCTTGTGGGTTAGTTCAGAGAACTTGGTGAACTCAGCTGATAAAATTGTTAATTCTCATCATTTGTTTGCCAGATAATGATTTATATTATAATTTCGAGAATTTTCCTTTTAATCACAAATGTGAGCGTAAGGGTTGACGAATGCTGTCCCTTATCGTTAGGTCAATTGGTTGGCTTCAGAGGTGACGGTTACTTGGAGTACGGAACTTTGTCAGGTGTGCAGACAGAAACAAATATTACGATGAAATTCCGACCAATCAGTCGCACTGGTGTCATACTGAGTAACCAAGACACCGGTAGAGATTTTATCTTCATTCTCTTGAAACGCGGACAGGTGATATTCAGGTATGTTATTTAGTTTTACGCTTCCCATGCGCCCAGGTTTTATTGGTTGTAAACATTTATAAGAGCAGAGAGACCTGGAATTGTGTTTTGGGGTAGATAAAAGCCCAGCGATTCCTTAATAGAAGAAGGAAACAGCTATAATGGGAATTGTTTTGTCAGAGCGCAGTTACGCACTTTGAAAACAACCATTTTGTGCAATTTGATTTGATAGTAAAAAAAAAGTATCATTCACAAAACGCTTCATTTTTCTGCGGTAAAGATTTGACTCTCAGGTAGACAATTAAAAACAACTTCTGTCGAAAGTCAATTAAATCCTTCCCCCATCCCCCCCACTCTCCCCCACTTATATAGCTGATGTTTAACCCTCGGTTTCATTTAAATTTCGCATGAAGCAATGACTTTCTGTCATGCACGTGTAGTTGGCACGCAGTTCTTAAAATTTGCTTATATCCTTCCAGTTATGACCTGGGCAAAGGACCAGTCGAAATCATAAGCAACCAATTTGTGAGGTTAAATGACTGGAACCAGCTGCGTGTGTACAGGAAAGGTATCAACGGGTACCTGGAGCTGAATGGAGTGCGTGTCAGCGGTGCCTCGCCTCTAGGCCTCAGACAACTTGATATCGATCGTAAGATGTTCCTTGGAGGAATTGTCACCATACAAGGAGGGTAAGAAAATGGCCGTGTCAAAAGCAAAAAATTTTTATGTGCTTTTCCTTTGTTCTATTAAGTCGCCTCTACGCACAAGTAGGTTTCCAAGTACAGTATTCTCCCTTAAGCACGATAGCTGAAAAAGATATTTTGGATCGATGTCCGTTTCTTAGCAACTTCGCACCTACCTCCCCTCCCCTATCTTGACAAAAGCTAACTGATAACAAGTTAGGGTTACTGTTGGCACACAAATACTCAAGATACTGACAGTGATTCGAAATTTTCAAACCGATACGATAGTCCTTTCACCTGTTGAATTTTTCAAGAATGCCAAACAATTTTAGGTGATGATAAGAGGAACTGCAGGCTCACTATTTTACCGGTTACCTCCTGAAAAGGACAACTCTACAAGAAATCCTTGTTTTTTCACTGAAAAATTCAGGTTTTCACTGTTTTTGTTTGTTTGCTTGTTAGTTTTTTTTACTTTTGACCCAGCGAGAGATCGAGTTTTCCCAGCCTTTCACTTACTTGCGTCGTAGTCCGGACTTGTTTTGACTGCTTATTTACGCGATCTCGTGTTGGGTTATTGGTAAGAAACTTAAGTAAACCACGACAGAGACTGCAACGAGGCGTGGAAAAAAAAAAGGTCTAATGGATAGAACAATAGTTAAGCACGTGTGTTTTAAAACTTTGTATCTTTTTAAGCCAAGGGAAAAAAAAACTTGAAATCGCTAATTGGTTTTTTATCTTTCCGCCCCCTGGGGCAAAAGCTCAAAGTCCTGGTGGGATGTAGATGCTTTGAATTGATCGGCGCATTAAGGTCCCCAATTCTTGTATCAATTCTCCCGGCTTCTTAGAGTTTAAACTTGAAACATCTTTCTTCAGTATTGTTGTCCCATATACCGATGAAGGAAAGTCGTTCGCTTTTATAAAATTCTGACGTAAATATCATGTTTTGTTTGTTTGTTTTTTTTTTTTTTGCATCAGCACTGGACTACTTGGAGTAAAAGCTGGTTTCTATGGATTGATGGCAGAACTTATCATCAATGGTGTGCAGTACGACTTGCATTTACAAGGCCTAGTTAAGGGCCAACCTTTGAACGGTGTGAACGCCTTTTACATGACAAAGGGCGCGGAAGACATGTGCTTGATGACTCCGTGTGAACACGGCGGCGGGTGTTCAATTCTTCAAAACAAAATAAGGTGTGACTGCCCGAAAGGATTTCTGGGTGATCGCTGTCAACTACGAGGTGTGTACCGTCAACATTTTTATTCTCAATCTTTGAATGTCTGTTATCCTTATTGTCTGTCAAACATTTCCTTTAATTTTAAACTCAGTAATTTGGTGATTAATCAATTGATATCCTCTGCTCATTACCTTTCTGCCTGGTGGTGGATTGATAATGTCCAGAGAATTAACTTATTGAATTGGTTATCCCTGGGAGTGAATTGGTTATCACTGGGAGTGAATTGGTTATCCCTGGGAGAGAATTGGTTATCCCTGGGAGTGAATTGGTTAATGGCAAATCCCCTGCGATGGGAAGCAAAAGTGAATTTTGAAAAAGCATGGAAATAAATTTGAGCTATTTGTGCATTTGGTTCAAAGGTCGCCTCCTCGAAAAAATACCGTAAATTTATGCTCACAAATACTCTTTTTCTCTACGGGTCAAGGGCCACTGAATTGTGAGCAAAATTCCCCTCACACCACGAAATTCACTTACTTTTCTCAACCACGAAAAAAGTACTAAGGGACTATTTTCTATCGTTAAGAAATCATACAATTTAACTCAACGACAGCTTAACTCAAGCTTTTGTCCATGTAAACTTTCTCCTTATTTTGTGATAGATTTGATCAGCTCGCATGCAAGAAACTCTCCACTGTTTGTTAGTTTGCTCTCTTATATTAGTTTGAATTAATCAACTTAGGTCGTTATTTTACTAGGGCATCACTATTTAAATTCTGGGTACTGAGACCTCGTTTTTTTTTTTAATCCATTATTTTTCTACGTTCAATTTGCTTTGCTTTAAAGATGGTAACAGTTTTACATTAATTAACTTACACTGTAAGGTACACTGGCAGCACATCTTCTCTTCTGCTTGACCCATGCTATTTAAGCCACTTGCGTTAGCACCTCTCATTGTTCAATCAAACGAAAACCAAGCGTGTTTATCGCGCGATTGATCAAATAAAAATCCCAAACTCTGAACAATAGCTCTTCTCTGAGTTCGAGTATGTTAGCCTGCTTGAAAATGGGTTCACATTTCAAGTACTGTTCCAACCAAATCTTGTTTTCAGTTCAAGAATCCTCTTTAGCAAATCTAAATTTGTCCTGTTTCATTCTTTGTTTCAGCTAATGTACCTTACTTCCAAGGTGGAGCTATCGCATTGGGTAGTGCCTACATGAATTGGCGTTGGAATTTAATGTTTACGACGAGGGTAGACGTATTCAGTGCTGTCTTTGGTATTCGACCTGAGCAAAATAATGGCCTTATCATGTACTCGGGATCTGCGAACGCTTTCATTTCGTTAGCCATAATTAATGGCCAGATTCAATTCAGGTATGGTCGAGGAGCGTTACTCGTTTTTTGATGGAAGGGTTGGGAATTAAAATCGTTGAAATGGGTAGTTATTATATACTAAAACAGTGGATAGCGTTGAAGGCGCGCTCTGATTGGCTAGTCAAACTCCGAATATCCTTTGCTATTTACCTACGAGCAACTCGGGATAAAATGGCGTCCGTGACAAGCGAAGAAATCACTCAAATTAACGACGAAGCAGTCCCTGAAAACAAAAAGAAAGCGGCTAAATTTGGTTTAGCCGTGTTTAAAGGTAATGGTTTAGGTTTTTAACCCGGAGTTTATCGATAAAAACCAATGAGAAAGGTTTTGTTTACAAATGGAAATTAATCTTGCGTAACCTCACTTGTTCACTTCCACGCGTGAAAATGTTGGAATCGTTGCTGGAATGTTTGAATTAAACTCAATTTTTGGTGGTGTGTATTATCTCACCCTTTTAGTATATACGAAAACAACTATTCACCTCAGTGTTGGTGGTTAGCGGGGGATATTTACCTCCCCGCTTCGCGGCTCGGTAAATACCCACCACTAACCACCTCCACTTCGATGAATAGTTGTTAGTTATTATATGCCTGTGTCTCACAAGTACTGGGAACTACCGAATTCACGAATTTGATTGGCTGAAATCAATATTGAAAGCGGTCTAGATTTTCCCATCTCGACCGGCATCTAGACCGGCCTAGAGAAAAAAGGTACAAAGAATATAAAAAATTGGCATATAAGACACAGCCATATAATAAACATCTTATTAACCGAGCAAGGTGGGTTTGTATAGGGCGAATCTTGACCTCGGTCGCTGGCACAGACCTCACTGCGTTCGGTCTGTACCGGCGACCTCGGTCAAGATTCTCCCATACAGGCCTCCCGCTCGGTTAATAGGAACTAAGACTTAAAGCGTAAAAATGACCAGAATGACCCAACTGACTCACTGACGTAAAGACCGAGTGACTATGTGTCTGTCTGGCTAATAGAGGTGGCGATTTTCCTTTTAAAGTTTGGACATGAATTGGTACGGGGCATAACCAGATAATTTGGTTTTATCCATTAAGTTTATTATGTAAATTGGCCACTGTAGATAGTTTCTTAAGCTGATTTTTTCAATAGTAGCCCTTCCACAGAGCGAGTTGACTGGCTATTTAACCTATTGACTTAGAGGCTGACTAACCTTAGGCCGACCGAGTGTCTGTCTACCTGCCTTGCTAACTGACCAACTGTTTGACTAACTGACTGACTAGTTTATTTGGTTTTATCAACTGAGTTGGCCATCGTAAATTGGCCATCGTAGAAGACTGTAAAAGCTGACGATTCGAGCGTTTGCCCTTCGTCGTTCGCTCTGACGAAGGGCTAACGCTCGAAACATCAGCTTTTAAACTCTTTTCCGGTGGCCAATTTACATCATTAACTTAGTTGATAAAAACAAACTACCTTGTTACCCCCACCGACGCAGCACCATAGTTTCTCTAGTAACTTACCCCCTTTATTGATTTGACTGACTGGCTGACTTACTGAGCGATTTCCTGACCGACTTAATAGCATCTTGACTGATAGTTTGATATACTTATTCATTGATTTGCCCTCTTAACTAAACGACCAAGTGATTCACTGTGTTAACAGATTGGCCCACTGACCGACCGACCAACTAACTCACGGACTGATTGAGCGACTATTTCGACTGGTTTACAGTCTGACTAACTGACCAACTAAGTGACTGCCTGACCGACTTCCCCTATGACTGAATGAATAACTAATTTTTTGACTAACTAGCTGACCTACAGACCGACTGACTCACGGACTGATGGAGTGACTTATTGACTCATTTACTGACTGACTGACTGACGGATTGATTGATTGATCCATTTCTTGTAGGTTCAAACTTCGCCAAGGCAGAGCTAGTACGACAATCAGCACGGACTTCGCCCTGCAACTGAACGCTTGGTCTAGTATCGAGGCGCACATTGATATCGTGGGCGCAGGTGTAGCCTTGGGGTCTTTAGTAGTTGACAGCAAAAGCTTCACGTCAAGAGTATCAGGCTTCTCGACCGCGCTATATTCCAGTTTACTACAGGAAAGAGTATACATTGGTGGAGGGTCTACAGCTAATGCTGCTATCATGTAAGTGACACGAAAGCGATTTGGAGAGACAAACAACCATCCTTACCGACTTCTCTCAGTCGGCGTGACCAGCTCGTTTTCAACAATCTCGAAAATAATATTTACCGCGCTCTGGTAGATATCTTGCGTTTGAATTTTTCTTTGGATTTGCTAAATTTGTAAGTAATAAAATCAGGTCTATAATGTAAATTTTTTTTTTATATAAAGTTCTACAACAAATCCATTCGTTGCCTTTCAGTTTTGAAAGGACGGGGGTAAGAGCTGGTTTTAAAGGCTGTATGCGGGACTTCGTATCCGAAGACGAAGATTTGCGTGAGAGACCGCTGGACATATCCGTTAGCTTTGAAGAAGGGGAAAAAGAGGATCCCGCTCGATTATTCGTCAAGGTAACGAAGTGCGGATGTAAAGACCAGCCTTGCCAAAATGATGGAAAATGCGCACAGAGAAAGAGGGACTTCCGCTGTGACTGCAAATTAGGATTTACCGGGCCACAGTGTCAAATCAAAAGTAAGACCTCTATGTGCTCCATTTTTTTCTTTGTTGCCTTGTGGCAGATCTTCAACATCTCTCTGTATAATCAATTTAAAGCACGAGGGCCGAGGTGGTGAATGTTAGACCGAGGTCTTGGGAGAACGAACCGAGCGCAGCGTGGTCCGTATAAGAATAACCGAGACTCGTCGACTAGTTTTGGTAGTGTCTTTTTAAGAATGAGCACATTTGTAGGGTTTACTTTCTCGTAGTTTTAGTTGCAAGTAATGAGTATGCCGGCTTTCGAGAACAAAAATACACGGCCTTGGTTTGACTGTATGGTAAAATCCCGTCCAAGTAAGAACCAATCAAAACACTCGGTATAACTCTTGACTACCTAGCCATATAATAAAAACAAGGTAGCCTCCATTTGGCGCGAAATTATCCGCAAACAGTATCTGTTCCGAGATGCGAACAATTTTCCGAGTGCAAAGCTCGAGGAAAACTTTGAGCTTCGAAGAACAGATAATGTCCAAGGACAAATATACGAACATATTTTCGCGCCGAATGGAGGCTTTTGTGTTTGCTATCCTTCAAATATTTTTAAGCGCTGAAAAAACGTTTACAAATAGCTTACCGTTTACGAACTGAGGTGTTCACTTTTCAGAGTTCCGTGATACAATTTTATGAAAAAAAAAATCTTTCTTTTGTAATAAAAACAACGTTTCTCATCCTGAGTTAAATTTTAAGCACAGAGTTTTCCGTGTCAGACTTAAGGTTTGAAAATTGGGAAGTATTATTAATATCCTCGGGTATCCCTCAGTTTTATTCGGGAAAAATCGGTCACGCGATGCGTTTTGGCAAATATACTTGTTGGATATAATCGGGATAATCTGTGTTGTGTACCTTGTCAGGTTGCGGTGGAAATGTCAAGTTTGACGTAGGATTCGCCATAGATGGCTCCAATTCAATCGACGACAATGAATACCGCCTAACCAAAGATTTTGTCAAAGACGTCATCAAGGCCTTTTCCATCTCAGAGGATGGAACTCATGTTGCCTTGCTGCAGTATGCGAGCAGAGGAATTATGGAAATCTACTTTGATGATGATGAATATCGAGATCCAGACTTACTTCTAAAAGAGGTGGAAAACGTGAGAGCCCTCAGGGGTGCGGCGACTGATATTGGAGATGGTCTGGAGGTGGCGCTGACGGAAATGTTTTCTACCAAGAATGGAATGAGAGGCAATGATGTAAGTACTATAGTTTTTTATCCCCTCCCTTTAGTCTCGTCAGTTAAGTAAACCAGACCAAAAAAGAAAAAAAGTGAATGATGAATAGTCTTAAAGTAAATTATAATTCAAGGGAGACAGACTTCCGTTTCCGTCTACATTTGAAAATGGACAGATCTATGGTGGCCTAGGAATGCCATAAGAAAATTATGTAGTATCTTGTTAGTTTCCCGTTATTTATTACGTTATTTCATTTTATTTTTAAACTTCAAACGAAAAAAAAATTATATCAAGATACTTTGATCAAAAAGTAAAATAAAAAATTTTAATAAATAGTTAAATGGAACGAAAATAATCTTATCTTAGCCCAGCAGTGCCATAAGGTTTTTCTTATAAAAAGAGAAAAAAAATGCGCTCGTGGCCTATCGATGCCATAGCCCACAATCCTCCTCGGTGATCTTTTGCGTGGCTCCTAAGCGATGTGCGATTGAAGCACTTCCAGTGTGTTTTTATACGATTTCGCATGGTAATTTCCTGTTTTAATCATGTCGGGTAAACGTAAGCAATGGGACGACTACAAGGAGCGCCAAGGAAAGAGAAGGGTAGGTGCAAAGAGCGTTAAAGCTAGCCCCAGGGGATCTGAAGGCACCTTGACTGTGCAGAGACTATCGGCAAACGTTCAAGGCAAGTGCCAAAAGTACAACCCAGAGGCAGATCCAGGAATTTTTGATTGGGGGGGTCCAAACTTTGGTTCAGAAAGGACTGTTAGACTTTTTTGAGGCAAATTACTTCTCCCCCACACCCCCTCCCACCACTCGCGGTTGCACGTCAAAATTCCTTGGCTGCTTACCGTTTACTTGGATTCATTAAAAAAATCAGCAAGAAGAACTTCATATATTCATCGTATCAGTTAAAAAAGGATATACAATTCTATCGATGTAAGAGTTTCAGTCTCAAAGTTGTAAGCGTCAGCTCTTTGTGGGGGGGGGGGGTCCGGACCCCCCGGACTCTCCCCCTGGATCCGCCACTGCAACCGCATTGGGCCTTTAACCCTCGTGCTATTCGACAAAGAACCAACTTTAAAAAATATCATGGAGGCCTGTAAGTCGCATTTTGGAACAAATTGCAAATGTGATGTCCTCGCGGCCGAACGCGGGCCCTTGTACACGCGTGAAAGTCGGATCAAAGACTACTCCGAAGGTCATTCACATCAGATTTGTGGAATATGAGCAGTCGCAAAAAGCCGACCAACCAGTCTTCGTCCGGCCATTACATAAACGTGAGCCAGTTAGCCCAGGAGAGTGCAATAGTGCGGCTACAGCTGTTACAAAATCGTCCGTAATACCGCGTTTTGTCTCTCTTCGTCAAATGCTGAAAGTGGGCCAGCTTATAGAACCAGAAACAAATGTTGTCACACTCCATCTACAAGAAGTCATTGAATTGAAGTGGTTAAACCCTTTTTCGGTCACACTTTCACTGCATCGTAAGTATAATTTTATCGTGTCAGCGGTCGTAACCGTTTCGTAAAGTGAAATAGAATGACACAGCCAGGAGAACACAGCAAATAATCATTTACTTTTTTAAAGGGTTACGACCGCTGACATGATAAAATTATAGAAGGGGAGAGGGGTCACTAGGAGCTCTCTCGAAGCAATTACCTGGCAAAAACAAACACATATATCTTATATAAAACAAACTGAACATTTATCTAGCCAACTGAAGTTGCTGGGCAACAAACATCTTACCTCGGCATTCATAAAGATAATCCAGCTAGAATTTTCCTATAATTTTCGGGTTGTTGTTTGAAGTCAAAATTCTTAAGAAATTTATCCTGGCACTGTACGTGTCTTGTGCACTGTAGATACACAAAGGAAACATCACCTTCTGGTATCCGCAAAGCTTGTCATGGCCATCTAAAGACATAGTGCAGTCCACTCCCTTTCGAATCCAGAAAATAAAGAAAATAGTGTTATAACTACTCCTACTAGCTATTTCAACGCGGCGTCATTTCAAGTAAAAAAAACGGATAAACGCTTACTTACACCAGGAACAAAAGTATTGGTTCTCCGGTGGCGCTTTGTTTTTTTCCCACACCTCCTCTAGCTTGAAGCCCTTCTGGGGAAACTTTCATCACAGTGTAAACAAGAACATGGGGCACATTTAGCCCGTGAATCTCGCGTACCTTTTGTTGCATGGAACGATAGCCAAGCAGCTGTCCCGGACCATCCATTTCGCGTGTCAGCTTCTTTGACATCCTCAATATCCGCTTCATAATTCGTGAACTTAATGTCAAAGTACAGCAGCCTGCGTGCTAAAGTTCGCTCACTCCATTGGGTATTTCGATTCTATGAAGTCTAAAATCTCACCTTTTTTTTTCAGGTTTTACGGAACGTACTTTGATAAATCATCTTCAAGCGTTTGATCTTGCATCCAGTGACCTTCCTGATTTGATTTCCCGCCACCTTTGTCATGACCCAAGTGCATTGTGGGCTATGGCAATCGATAGGCCCCGAGCGAATTTTTTTTTTTTTTCAAGAAAAACCTTATGTCACTGCTAGGCTAAGACAAGATTATTTTTGCTCCATTTAACTATTAATTAAAAATGTTTATTTTACTTTTTGATTTAAAGTATCTCGATACAATTTTTTTTTCGTTTGAAGTTTAAAAATAAAATGAAACAGCATAATAAACAACGGGAAACTAACCAGATACTACACAATTTTCTTATGGCTTTCCTAGGCCACCATACAGATCCCGGCCAACGCCCTAATTGTTACTATTCCTTCTCTGTATTCCGTGTTCTCTTGATCAAGTGGAAAGAAACCCGAAAAATATCTTGTCGAAACTCTATCGCGCATGTTTGAATTTTGTAAATCAAAATGAAATGTTATGACAATATTAGGTATTTTCACTTTACATCAAGAGAGCTGCTAAGAGTACGAAACTTGACCAAAACTTACAAACTTAAAAGCAAGGCTTTTTTTTTCAAGTGGTGTATACATATGGCAATCGACTCATTGGTTACTGCCCCGGCTGGGTGTCCTGTGGACTATTATCCCGAGCTCCATTTTTTGGCAGGGCGTGGTCAGATAGGATATTCCAAACTTTAAGGTAGTAAGACGGTGTGAAAAAACGAGGGACCAACAATCGTGCTCCGTTTTACCAACTAAAGCCTGGAACTAAATCAATACTTAGTTCGGAACAAGTCTCCCATCCAGGGAGGGGAAGTTGGAGAGAAGCAGCACTCTTGGAAAGTTTTATTCTACTAAAGCCGGGATTAGCTCCTATGGTATTTCTGGCTACTAAGCTGACTTTATTTGTAGTTTTTAACCCATGATGAATTATTTTCTTTTTTTAAGGTGAAAAAGCTGTTTATCTTTTTCACGGACGGCAAAAATACAGACACTGAGGCGGACTTAAGTGTTAAAGCGAACCAAATCAAGAACATCCCGCGCATGACGTCGATTGCAGTCGGAGTTGGGGAGGAAGTAAATCGCGATGAACTGCTGACAATAGCTTCCAGTGAGGACAAGGTTTTTAAACTCGATGAATTCGAAGAGCTGAAACTGCTCATAGATAAACTGAGACCCAGGGAGTGCCAAGGAGATGATTTTCCATAGCGTCCAATTGTATAAGGTAAGAAGACACGTAAGTATGGCGAAGGGGGAAAAGTGTATCTTAGAATAGGTATGACACTTTGGCGAGGGCACTTTCGTCTTGGTTATTTACTACAATAAATTTCTCGTTACACCCTCAATTCCCCACATTAGTGTGTTGTTTCAGGACACTCTGCCCTTACTGAACATACTCCCTACAACCTCGGGGTGATAGAAATCGCAGGAGAGGGAGTGGAAAGGACATGGCTATGAAGGAACTTGAATCCCGATAAAGTCTTGGAGAGGGAAAGAGGAGTTCCTCGTTGTACAGTTTACAAGCCTTTTTTCTTACTCTTGAAGATGATTATAAAAAACAATTTTGTATATCATGCATTATGAAAGATGTTGTGTGAGAGCATTAACGCAACCACTGTTGTGACCCTTGCCACGCAATGTATAATGTGAATTTGCAGTCTTCGTGATTGGCTTAGAGATGCAAACTTGAAATGCAAAATATAACTTAACTCAGCGAGAAGACCTACCAGAGATGACTACATTTGAATTGCTAAATCATTTGTTGAATTTTTCAGCATTACTTATATACCGCTGTCTTTTTTTGTTTTGCAGGCCACATATTTACTTCCGTAAAATAGAAAATTGTTCCATTGCTACAACCCGTTCTACAAGTAGTAGATAAGTTTTTTTAAAAAAAAGTAAAAAAGCTATGCTGCAGCTATATATTCTAAGCCTAGAACGTTAAAGCTTGTAGAAAAGAACGTATTTTAAATTTATGAGAAAGGAAAAAGTTACTTTTTTACTTGCAAGCATCACATACTCAAATAAAAACCAGTTATTGTAGGTGCAACTTTTTTATGTTATTTTAACCTAGTTTCTTTTTCTCTTTTTCTTGCTATTCTAAATTGTGTAACTACTTTAAAGTCTTGAATATTTGAAGCAATAAAACAGTGCAAATAAATCTCCTGCGTGCTTACTTTTGGGATTTAAAATGAATATCACCGAGTGTATTTCTATTGAAAATTAACAAGAAGTTAGCTAGACGGGCCCTTTCGATTCCTTAGAGTTTTAGATGATGGTACGCATGCAGCTTCACTGTTTGATTTATTTTCGATGATATGATTTCTATACGCTTGTCATGATAAGAGCAAACACTACAAAGTTGTTTTGAGCAAGACCTGTCACCAGCAGCCCATGCTTATTTAATTCCTTATTAATTAATTAACAATTATTCCACGAGCGCGCGTTGGATATGAGATGATAGATAGCCAACGAGGCGCTTACCATATTTGTAGATTATGGTACATTGGCTCATATACCATAACGGCTAAGCCAATAAAAAGTCTTGAATTCCATTATCCAATGATCCAGTTAACAATTGGTTCATGCTTTAGCGTGCACTATCGAGTTATGGAGCACGCGGGAAGTTTGGAGAGCACGAAAGAAGCGTAAGAGTTGCCCGAGGCGATAGCTGAGGGCAACTCTAGCTACTTGAATGCTCTCCAAACTTCCCACGTGCTCCATAACTCGATAGTGCACAGCTGAAAGCATGAACCAATTGTTTTAGAACATAGCCGGTGGAATTGTGCATCAAATGCGACGCGAAAAACGGACAACAATATCAGTTGAAGCGAATCGTGACGGCGCTGATGCCGAGTCTCCTTTTCCTTTGTTTTTCTCTTTTTCTGCCTCATTTAAGAACTCTAGCCCATGGGAAAAGGTCGAAACATTGTCTTCGTTTTCGGACTAGCAGGCCGAGTTTTTGTTTGTATCCATTATTGTCGCGAAATGTATTATTTTTCACCGCACTAGCAATGGCCGCTCGCGCGAAAAAAAAATTTCTGGCGAAGTCGGATTTGCTGACGCTATCAGCGTGCACTAACGGGATTTTGAGCACGCTTACGTATAATGAATTTGATTGCGCGACTCTGCTAGCTATGTTCTAATTTTTAATAAAACGTAATAGAAGACTGATGAGTAAGGAAAAAGGGTCGGACTCACTTGTATACAATACGTTCTAGTCAAACACTGCTCAAATGCGACCAAAGGGGTTCCTTCTAGGACCATCAAACTCACTTTCCTGAAGCTTATTGCTTCTACGGGATTACGAGCGTTGAACAGTCCTCTAGGATGACAAGTCTAAACCGTAGGCCCCGTCTCCTTCATCTTCTCTGTACTAGTTAACATGGGATGTTAAAGAACCCATGTACTTCTCGCACTGAAAGAGCAAGGAATGTAGCTCCTGGTTCTTTGGTCTGGCTTTGTTTCTAAAATTGGGGGCATGCGCAAAATTTTGGAAAAAAAGCAAGTGTAAACTGCCCGATACAGTCTGGCCAAAGTCTCGCACAAGTGTTAGTAAGCGCATTAGAGAATAAGTATGTATAATGAGCAACATTAATGCTACATCCTTCTCCTACTCCCCCTAAACCTGAGGAGTTTCCCAATTAATTTAGTACTATCGAGTCAAAGTGAACAACTACCACGGAGGTTTCGTATTCTTTGTCGTCTACATCGTCACGGAAAGTAATGCACCGACTTGACCTCATCTACAAACCTGGTAAAATCTGATTTCGGAGAGTGATGAGCTTCACAGGGAATATTCTAATAAACTAGGTCCGCGATGCGTGTGAGACAACAACTTCCTTTACCTCTACAATTCGTTTTAATCTTATGTTCCTAGGGAAGAGGACAAGTACCATGTTTACTCTTGTCACTAAGTTACCCAGTTGAGTTTGTTACTGTTAGTCGGCTGGTTAACTCAAATCGTTGGTTTGAGGTTTAGCGTTAAGAACCTTTCACTGAGTTCGTCTTCGGGCGCAAATTTTACGAAAGATACTTTTAGCGACATGTGCTGCTTGAATGTGTGAGTAAGTTAGTACAAAAGGGCAATAAATCAGTTAGAAATGATAAGTTATACGAATGACTTGAATATGACATAAAGTTACATCTTGAATGTTTTTATTCGAACATATGAACCGTATCTTTGCAATCGTCATGGCATAAGGGAAATCTACCCGTTTTCCATTTTCACTTTCCCTGTGTCTGGAAAAGGTTTAGTCACGCATATCAGCCATTTGTGAAAGGACTAAAAGGTGCATTATTGTGAAGATTAGGTAGATTCACCTTTATCATTTTCAGTTTCATTTCGTTTAGTATACTATCAGACCGTTTTCCCGCAACTGTTTGCTCATGACGTAACAAAATATCTTTGCAAGGAATACTACTGTCTGCGATGATTTCGTGGCATTTCTTATCTGAATTGGTCATAATCTTGATGCTCTTAGGCTTGTTTATTCATTCTAAGGAGATAAGTAGAATTATCAGTTTAACTTTCATTTAAGGCAAGTCATAGATTTTCTAAAACGAGCAAAGAAGGAGCATTGTTTATCGAAAACGCACCAAAACACGTTTTCTTTAAAACCACTTTTTATATTCTAGAAAAGACAAATTTCCGCAATATATCTGCAGGTCAACAAACGAGCTGAGCAGAATTAGACGACCTTTTTTCCCTAACAAAACAAAGATCGTAATCTCATTCACTTGTTTCCGGTCCCTCGGTGTGACGCCACGACAAAATTATTGTCTATAGTTTCCGACAGTCAGAGGGCCGTTCGCTCGAGGAGCGCTTTCTTACAGACTGTAACTTGTGGTGAAATTCAAACTTTCCTTGAAAATCAATCATATTTCAAAGGAACTTTATGATAACAAATGATCGGTTATCGTTGAAATCTGTGCCATTTCGCTCTCTTTATTTTCCTTATGCAAGCGTACTCTTTGAGTGCGCTGCTAGACAAATAAGGTAAATTTACTTTTTCCATTATCACTTTCGTCATGTCTATAAAAGGTAAACTTATCATTTATGAGAGCAAAAGATCGGTTATCGTTGAAATCTGTAGCCTGCAAAGCAAGCCCTGGGGGAGAGGAGGGGGGATTGGGAAGCAAGCCCTGGAGGAGAGGAGGGGAATTGGGGCGAGGGGAGAGGGACCTCCTTCTCCCCTCGCCCCAATTCCCCTCCTCTCCTCCAGGGCTTGCTTCCCAATCCCCCCTCCTCTCCCCCAGGGCTTGCTTCGCAGGCTATGAAATCTGCGTCATTTCGCTTTCTTTATGTTCAGTCAAGCGTACTCTATGGGTGCGCTGTTAAACAAGTGAAGGTAAATTTACCTTTTCCATTTTCACTTTCGTCGTGTTTATAAGAGGTAAACATATCAGCCATTTGTGAAAGATGCATTATTCAGTTGATAAGGTAGATTTACCACTTTCATTTTCCCTTTCGTTTATTAAAAATCAGACCGTTTTGCCATTACATCAGTGTTGTTCATGAGATGACAAAATGATATCCTTGCAAGAGATTTAACAGGTGAGTACTTTTTCAAATAACGTACGTGTCATATGTCTTCAATAATTACATAACGTTCCTCAAAACAGTATGCGAGGATTTTCAAATACCATCAACATTTGGAGCTAAAGATTAGAATCTGCAGTCAAATGCGTGATACGTTTGTTCCTTATACTAAAAACTTTTGGGGGATCTGATTTATCACGAGAGCAGAAGAATCACAGCGTGAAGAATGTCATTCAATTACTTATCTTCAATTTTTCATGAAAATATTCATTTCACTTGTGAGAACCTGTACACGTTACTGTTAGTAATGGAAGGTATTCATTCCTTTGGGTTAATATGCAGTTCCTTTATTATTTTATGTATGTTTAAATGTTGATTCCTGTTTTTACATAATCTTTTATTTCCGGTTGAAGGATAGAGGGTATTGTTTAGCTAAGACATTTAGTACTCTAATGTCATTAAAACCAAGAGATGTTTGATCCCTTTGAGAGCAAAGGAATCTTCGAATGGAGAAAAAAAGTAAAGAGATAAAAGAGCGTGCGGAGATCCGGCCTTTAAATAGTCAAGGCTCAAAGAGTTAAATCCAATTATTAGTTTCCAAGTATTCATGAAAGTGACCTGTATTAGCTGTATACGAAATGAAGTATTTTCCCTCGTGCTAGAAAACCAGTCCGTTTACATGCTTGTTCAAATGTTTTATTCTGTTTTCGTCGAAGTTTTTATTAGTATAAGAGGAGTTCAATGTTAAAGTTATCATCAGTTGTTGTCAATGTTTTTAACTAAAATATTAGCATTTTGGGCCATTTCCGTTCGGTAGTGATGATATAATTATGCAGGTGTTAATGCATTATGCAGACATGATCAAGTAAAATGCCAAAAGGTATTTTGTGCGAGTAGCACTTGTTTCTAAACTTAAAATTACAATGAAATGTGTCTTATTGAAAGATGTTGAAAAAGGAGGTGTTAGGTGAATTTGATTACGGCAGTTAACATATTTAACTCAGTCTGCAATTACTAGAGGTGCTTGCTTCAGAGTGACGTCAAGATTTAATCACTGGGACACAAATCGGTTAGAAATAAAAATTTACACGAATGATTTGAGGATGACATGAATCTATTTCTGTAATGATATCTTTACGCAAACAGATGATTATTGCCTTTGAAATCTTTATGGCATGAGGGTAATTTACCTTTTCAGTTTCACTTTCATCGTGTCTGTAAAAGGTTAGTCAAGCTCATCAATCATTTGTGAAATCTGCATTATTGAGGAGATAGGTAGATTCACCAGAGTAAATTTAATTCTATTGTAATCACAGAGTAAGTTTCTTATTTGAGGAAGGAAGAACCATTGAAATAAAGTTCGCCTTCTGGTGGAAATTTGAAACAGAAAAATGCGCTTATGATCGCATGAACGTGATTCGAGTAATGTTACAAAGAAGATTTTTGCAACTAAAGGATGGGTTATCGTTAAAATCTGTGTCATGTGCAGGAAATAAACCATTTTATTTTCGTTTTCATTGTTTTGTTCATGATCAGTCAAGCACAGTGGTAATATGTGAAAAAAAAACCAACATTCCAAATTCCAATTCGATCTGGAAACAGTGGACAAGAAGAGCCATCCAGTGGAATGTCCATTGCTAAATTACTTATTTATTATTATTTATTTATTTATATGTGAAATTTGCATTGTTAAACAAATAAGGTAGATTTACCATTTTCATTTTCACTTTCATTGTTCCATAAAAAGTTAAGTAAAGCGCATGAGCTGAGTGTTGAAAGTATGTCATTGAGCAGATTAAGTAGATTTACTGGTTTCAATTTAATTTCCATTCGGTTACTGCAAAATCAGACCGTTTTGCCGCCACATGTTTGTTCGTATATAACAGCATGATAACCTTGCAACGAATTTAGCAGGTTAGTGTTTGTTCAAACAACACTCGTTCTATGCGGTGTCATGAATAGTTTCCGCGTAGCGTTTCTGAGCACAGTTTGTATGGGAGGAATTTGAAAACCTCATGCAGTTGGCAAAGATTGATCCGCACTCTAATACGCAATACTTTTCAGTGTCCTTTATATAAAAAACATGTAATGGTAAGTATTCATTCATTTAGATAAAAATCCAGTTTCTTTTTAATTACCTGCTTGCTTAACTGTTCATTCCTGTTTTAATGGAATTTTCATTGTTGGTATTTTGATTTAAGTGCGCTTATCACTTAAATCAGAATCATTAAATCCATTTGAGAGGAAAATTGAGCGAAAATCCAGCTTTTAAATATTCAAAGTTTAAAGAATTTAATTCAATCAATCACCATCAACCATTCATGAAAATGTCTTATCAGTGGTTTATCATGATAAAAGAATAAATGGCGGAGGAGTTTGATTTTAAAAACGTCTGTTCAGCCATCGTTTGATGACAAAGAGCGCTCTACCAATTGAGCTAACAAGCCAACTGGGAGCAGGTCGTTAAGTTGATTCGTAATAAACACGTGATGATAAATCAGATACAATGAATATATGAAGTTCATAGATTTTGAACTGCGGTATTAAAGACGTATGATGCACGATCCTTCGCAGTAGATAGCGCTATTTATGCAATAGCGAAAATATATCACGTTAAAAAAGGTGTTGAATGCAACTGATTACTGCTGGTCAATACATTTAATTACTGTATGTGCTTGTTTGCATGCGTGAAGTTTAAGCTATAGGGCAAGGAATCAAGTAATAAAAAGGTACACAAGGGATACATTAACATATTTCTTTAATCTTGTGTTTATTTTTCCGCACTTTCATTGTGTCTGTGAAAGGGTTAGTCAAGCATATCAGTGACCTGCCAAATATTAATCTGTATCGATGACTAGTAAAGATAGATTTATCAGTTTCATTCCCACTTTTCTTGTATCTGCTTCTTACAACAAGACCCCATCAATATTGTAGGGGAAAGCGGAAAGTTTTTTTAGGGAAAATTAACAAATGGTTAACACCACAGCGTACACTATTGAGTTATGGATGCACGCGGGAGGTTGCTAAGCACGAAAGAAGCGTAAGAGTCGCTCGAGGCGATAGCCGAGAGCGACTCTAGCTTCTTGAGTGCTTAGCAAACTTCCCAAGTGCATCCATAACTCAATAGTGTACGCTGTGGTGTGATTCGCGCTTTCGTTTTGAAGCGTTACTGTAGCTTTGAAGGTTTCTGATGTATGGTGGCCGTTTATTAATGTACTGGTTGCCAGAGAAAGCAAGTCAAACTAACATTTGAGAGTTTAACGAAATTTTAACTTACAACTCGTAGGGCATTCCATACATCTTTTAGATCTTTTCGTGATCTCTGGCTGACCGTTATTTTGAATATTGGATTATTCTCGACCTTAAATAAAAAGAGGGGTTGATCCCCAGACAACGCTCTGGCGCCAAAACTATAAAACACTAAGTGCAAATCACATAACATTGATACATTGTAGCTAAAGTGTTCCCTTTTATTTAACAAATCTTACGTGACCAGAAAAAACAAGCAAGCGCAGAAAAATAGTCTTTGCATTTGCTCACGTCAGCAGCGTACACCCAAGGGAAAATGGGGACGCTAAATTGACCAATCAGAGCGCCCGCTTTACTTTGGTTATGTTATAAAACTTGTTATGAGGATGAGGAATACAAAAGGAACAATTTAAGGAATAAGACATATTGCCCTTAGATTAGGATATATAATATGACCCTCCATCCTCAGATTTCTTGATGCTCCAAGTGATGAGGATTAGTAAAAAGTGAAACTAAAAAAGTACTGATGATTACCTAAGTACTAGTCCTAATCAAATGGAGTGATATGCTGCTTATTAATTTATACAATTAACTAAAGGTTATTTTATCAAGTTCCGGTTCTTGTTCCTTTCCTAGATTATCCTTGTGGCCCGTAATAATATCGTCCCACACACGGTAAAAAAGTTTGCTGTACAGTTTTCCTGCAAATATGCAGCTGTTATCAGTATTATCATTGTAAAGATATGAGACCACATACTTACAGAATATTTCCGACATCTGTAATTTTCAACTTGAACCCAGCTTCTTCCACTTTGCTGGATTCTCTCCGGCCTCTACAGACAGTATCCACACAATGCCACTTTTATGAAACTTTTATCGTTTTGTTCCGAGGTTTTACAAAGGTTCTGAAAAATAAATTAGCCTAATTTAAGTCATTTCCCTATTTAATTGTTGATCATTAATCACGGCGCTGCCAAGTTCCTAGCCTGCAGTGCCGGCGTATTTTGGGCGCACGAGTGCACATTTTCGTATTAGGCCGCCATCTTAGATTTGGTAACTGTGGAGGATTGGGGTGAGGAAATATTTGCCGAGGAAGTAGGTATTAAGTGAAAAAATGGGCAACGGGGAAGACGGAGGGGAAGGAAAAAATATATTTTTTCCTCCCCTTCCTCTGTCCAACCGTCAGATTACTTGAAGTGTCAGATTACTTGATCCACTGACTGACTTTCGTAAGGATCGACTTATCAGTAGACTTGTTGATTGGTTAACGCATGGACTTACAGATTTAACAGATTGACTGAGTTATGGATTGAATAATCCACTGTCCAACCGTCAGAGCGACGAAGGGCTAACCCTCGAAACGTCAGCTTTTTTTATTCGTTACGGTGGCCAATTTACATATTTCAACTGAGTTGATATAACCAAATTACAGCGAGATCCTCGTCTTGCTACAGCTGCGATATCTCGGCATCTTTTACCATCGAATTGTGTAAACATTCCAGCGGTCGTGGAGCGCTTTGGAAACTTTGATGTACATGTCGTTAAGACAGTACAAGACATTCAATCTACAACAGAATAAACGGATACTCAAAATCTAGTCGTAGTGATAAAAAGAAGGGCGTTACCGGCTACCAGAGTCCTTAAAGATCCCAAATAATATGATGATTGTTGGTCTTAGCAACGTACAAATAACGTGTTGTAGTAGTGTCTCGTTTAGGTCCAAGAAACCCATTTACATGGAGAACATTGTACAATCATCCACAGTTGATTCGAACGAAAGTTTTAAAGAAACGGCCAAGGCTTACCTCGATCGCGGCCAATTGGACGAAGCACCAACGATGTATAGTTAAGCTCTGGTTCTTTAATTGTCCAAATGACTCAGACTCTCACAAGAAGGGCGTCGACTTATTTAAAATCTGCTCAACAACAAAAGGATAGTCCGTCGAAAAGGAAGTCTTCGCTACGGCTTGTATTAAGTGATGCTGAAGCTGCCATCAAAACTGACCCTTCCTGGCTGCTTGGTTACCGCACTAAGTCTGCAACCTTGGCAGGGCTGGGCAAAAAGCCAGAAGCACTAGCTGCTGCTGCAGTGTTTAAACACCTGAGCCTAGGTCGTAATATCTCGGAAGTCACTCAGAGAGAGAGCTTCAAGTCCGTGTGGAAGCTTTGAATCAGCTGCAGTGTGTTATTCAAAATGTAGAGGAGCTTGAGAGGAAGAACCTAGTCGTTGTGATAAAGGAAGGATAGTATCTGTTGGAGAGAAGTGTTGAAATCTCAGTGGAGAACTTGATCGCTAGTCGCTGGAAAGTATCGATAGGGTGCAAAAGAGGGGAGCCTTTCCGGTTTACAGCAGCATGTCATGTTGAGAATGTAGAAATGGCTACGGACTGTGACAGCCAAAAGGGATCACAAGATTGCAATTCAAATGATACTGAACCGGAAGTGATAAGTCTAGCCACGCCTTCCTGGTACGACAACACGAGCAATGAATGTAAAGTGAACTGACCGTCCTTTGAAAAGTTATTTTACAGGAACCTCACCATGAATATTTGTCATCTGAACTGAACTCCGTTTACTTAAGATTTCCTGACAGATGACTGTACAAATCTAACTCAGAGTATGCGACATTATCCAGTTATCCTGTCTGGAGACCATAGATTATAAAATTCAAAGCACACATTCGTGTAGCAATATTGTTTTAACGCTTGAACTAACATGATGAGTCATGGACATAGGGCTAAAGTAGCTAAAAGCCTTTAAATAGAAAATCGAAAAGTCAGTCTGGCAAAGCGGCTGTTAAAATTTCAGCAGCATTGAAGTAGCAGATAAGAAACAGACGAACCGTTCCGTTCGAAAATACTGGCGACCATTTTACTCTTGAAGATTATTTCCAAATGAAAGGATTAATAAATCTAACTAAAATAAGTCAGCTGATGGTAAATCAAAAAGGCCAACTCCACCTGATCTTTGTCTCTGCTAAGATAACAAGAACTCGATTGTAGTCTCTAATTTGTAAATTCTTGATTCATAATGGTGTTTTTTTTTTTACAAGAAGTCACGGCTACCATGTGAATGTTACTAGATGATGAAAAGTCGGGCATATTGATGATTCCAAACTAGTCCTGTGGGAGTTAATTTATTTTCAAATGCAACCTTTCTCTTTTGTTACGAGGAAAAAAAATAAGATACTTAATCCACGTGAATCAAAAGGTTTTATGATAATAAAAATAATGAGAAGAATCATCTTCATCGTCATCATCCATTATTCTATCCATTTCCACCACTTATTTTATAATAATCGTCACGCTTAAGATCATCACCACTCCTTGTGTTCGTTTACTACGATTTTTAACTCAGTGAGGAGCGACGAAAGTTTGCAGACCAGGATTTTACTTTGAAATCGTGATGTTTCCAGGTGCGACTGGTTCCGTTTCCAGTGGCAACGTGGTCGTTTCACTCCATTTGGCGGGCTTCCACGTTTGACAGTGAAGATGCATGGGTCAAGAAATTCGGTTACCATTAGAAACGAGGAAGGTTGCCTTTGACAACACTGATATTTAACGGTCCAAATCATGTGACGTAGGGGAAGGGTTTCGTTCAATTTTACATGTAGTACGTGTTGATCTCAATACAATCATTAGCATCCTGCAGGGAAACTGAACTCCCATATTTACTACATTGTCTCTACAAACTACCTCTTCTTTCACCACTACGTCAGTCCCACCCAAATCCGAAGCTGTTTTTGTGTTTTTGACCTTTGTGTTTTTTTTCCTCAAGAAGTGCTTTCCTGGAAGGGAAATATCATTCTGTTTTCGGTTTTGAGCATGAAAACAATAACGGTCAAGCGCCATCTTGATTTAGAGCGCATTTTAGAACAAGATGCTATTCTAAAGTACTTTACCGCGGATTTCTTTTGACCCATTTAACTAAGATCTGTTTTGGACATGAAAGCAAGAATAAAAAACCAGACTACACTGAATTATTTTTCTAATCGTGCTATCTTAATGCTTATATTCAAGTAAGTAACAATTAAAAAAAATACATACATCTTATGGCAGGAAGATGGCAGGCACACTTTTACACGACCCTGAGCAGGGCAAATCGACGAGGAGTATGCAAGAAGTGGAACACTGATACTTATTAGTGCGAAGCGCAAAACTTCTGCGTGTACCTTTTTTATTTTAAGCTCTTTACACCCTAACAACAGTACGCATATTCTCAATACTTTTCTCTATACATTTCCTGAGGTGCTCACAAATAGAATTTGTTTAACAATCAAGAGCCTCTTAAGTTGTTGATCATTTCTGTTTTTCCCGTGACCTTAATGCTATATTCATGGTGAGATTGATTTTGTCGCGTTTTTGGTTTTTTTTTTTTGTGAGTGTAACTGTTTGTATTTATTTGTTACGTTGTATTTTGCATTAACAAAACTGCTCTGGTTTTGAGGGTCGCCCTGCCAAGCCGAGCGAAATAATAAAGTAGTAGTGTTATACTTTTAATTTTTCCTTCAAAACATTGGGAGTGTCTCTACCAACTCAAAGGCACTGAGACCTTCCCCATATTTCACAATGCAAATTTGAAAACTGATTGTGAGGTCTCAGCAAAGTTGATTTGCATTACGGAAAATCTGTTCATTTCATTTGTCGCTCACGCGCGATCGAGTGACCTTTTGAGTCAACCTCGCCCCTACCTCCGCTTGCAATGGCTAGCAATGGATGCTATCTTAAGTAATTCGGCTACAAATTTTCAGGTCTTAAGCTATTTTACAAGTTAAAATTCTGTTTTGATCGACCACCACGAGAAGAATTTCCGTCTTTACCAAACTTCTTTCTACTTGAGCAGACTAAAAAAAATCATGGATAAATTTGCCCCTTAAAAAGTTTTTTAAAAAGAATCGTTTAGCTCTGTTTTGTTTCGTTTTCATTGTATCTCTAACGGAGATCTCGAAGAAACATTGGTCATCAAAAAAAAAAAGAATTCCTTATTCTCTAAACTTCATGAAGTGCTTTACACAACAACATTCCTGTCAAACTCAGTTCTCTGGTGAAACGGCAGTTCATGTCAGGTCCTTAAGCTCAAGGAATCCCTCATTCCTTTCAGCTAAATTTGGACGTGAACAACGGTTTTCTTGCTCTTTCTCCCGAGAAGTAAAACAGGTTAGACCACTGGGAACTGTAAGATGTAAATGAATGGGGACATTTTCACGTGCAAATTTTCACCTCTCCGATGAAACTTTGAACAACAGACATCTTCAGTGACGAAGGACAAGATTATCATTCTATTACGTGAAGGAAAATGAACCTTCTTAGCCTCGCTTGGGTGAAAATTTGATTGATTTTTTGGATCATTATAAGTAGCTGGTAACAGTGTCTTATCTCAAATGCAGTGACATTCTCATTTTGATCATTACTAGTAGCTAAGAACAGATTTTAATTATGAAAGACCGTGACATTTTAATAAACCCCCCCGTATATAAATCGTCATTGATAACTAGCAAACACGTTGTTGAAGCCAGAAAATGCTAATTTACATGAATATAAGCCCGCTATTCACGGATGAGGTCCAGAAGTTGGTGTAAATTTGCCTTGCAAATTTTCCTGAGCAGAACTAGCGTTTAGAGCGTCATTTAAAACAGCAGCCTTAATATAAGGAGTGCTCTTGTGCCACGACAGACTGTCTCCCCACGGCTTGAGACATTCATGAGGCTGGCTGATATGTGGCAAGAAGCCTGCGTTTTGTTGGTATTTTTGACTGACAGATCCTGGTAGAAAAAAAATAATGGATGAAGTTTAAAACCGTTTAATACTCTCAGCTCTTAAAAAATACGCATAATATAATCCTTCTCTGATAACAGATATACTGTTGAGTTATTTTAAAAGAGAAAATTTAATTTTCTATTCGGAAAGATCGCTGGTAGTTGTACGTTTGAAATTTTGTATAAATGCACTCTAATGATCCAATTTTATGAAGCTTGGAATAATTTTAAACTGCCAGTTCTACGATAACATTAGTTGCATCGTTTCGGTCAAGGGTACTGTAAAGAGAGCTGGAAACGAGTCGTTACTGTCACGAGAGACTGGACACTAGCAGTTAAATATTGGACGATGACGTAAGCGATTGTCATTTCCGCTTTCGAGATGGAAGAGTCGAGGAGTAATATAATAATAACATCTTCGATGCGTTGAGGATTCCTTCTGCTTAATAATCCACCAGGACTGTGACATGTGAGTACAAGTTAATGCATACTATCGAATCCCTGTCCTTGCTCTGTTTTAACTGCAATATGGTTATTGCGTATCTTACACATTTCGAAACTCTGACTTCGAAATTCGTTTGCAAATATATTTACCTTCCGATTAAGCACGTCTTTAACTGGAATTAAGTTTATTCGGGTTTTCGGACTAAAGGTTTTTTTAGTATTCTGCTAAATAAACACCCAAAACCAAGTTGAAACGCCAAATTTTCATAGTGCGGAATCAGTATAATCTTTGGTAGGTCGAGATCTCGGATTCAAACGATGAAAAGTTTGAAGACCTTTGAAGCCGCTAGTTTCACATTGCTTTAATTGGATTAAGTGAAGATGTCACTAAATATCAGACAAATTCACAAGTCACCGGCAACAGTAAAAAAATCGAATTGGCTCATACTCTAGTATTAGGTAGGCCTATATATAAAACAAAGCGAGACATGTAATTTGTTAAAGAATTCTTTTGTTTTCGAGAAAATTGATTAACTCAATTCACGCGTAGTTTAAGTGTCATGCGAAGGTCGAATTTAGCCCATTTTTGGAGGCCTCGTTTGTACTTGTAAAAGCCGTGAAAAACTTACTTATTCCACAGACTTTTAGAACAATGTCTCCCCTATGTTTTCACAAAAAAGTAGAATCACTATTTAAATTTCAAATATAATACGGATTTTACTATTTATTTATTTACTTGGGTGCCGTGTGAAACTAGGGTAGCTTCAAAAAACTATCTTTAAATGTGCTAAGTGAAATAGGCGTTTAGTATTTAAAACATGAGAAGTAAAAATGATAAACTTACCGTTTGTAGAGTTGTTTGTCTGGGTTTTTGGTGCTGCTATGCATACGAGGGCTTTAAATTCACAGAATTTCGCCCTTAGGCAAAGTCGGCGACATAAGAGAAAAGACAGACTTTGTTTATCATTTGCGGTTTGCAAGCTTCAGTGGTAATAATAAATACTTGAATGCTATGAATAAATTAACGTCTTCAAAGTACTTCCAATACGATAGAAGTTGTTTTTGTTTTCTCCGAAAGCATTCATTTTGTGGAAATGAATGGGCGTGGTTGTAGCTGCGTGACTTATGTGTCACGCAATTGTTAGATTTACGTTGCTGTTATGCAAGTGGTTTGAAATTTGTTAAATCGAAAAGTTGCAGGGGATTTTTTTTATGAAATCCAAAAAGTACGAATGAGAGGTTTTGTGTTCAGATAAAAATTCGTATTTTTTTGGACCTGTTACTACTTATAGGCAATTAGCAATAAGACGTAACATTCAGTTAATTTCATCTGATAACACTTAGTGCGCAACAAGTAAACTGAGCCTTTAAATATTTTGAAGAATGGAAATTTGATGTTCATTTGAATCTCTTGTTGTGGATGATTGTGGCTACAATCCAAAAGACAGGGGATAGGCGAATAGTACCTTTGCTGTCATGTGACAAGGAAATAGCATGGCATTTGGCTCTTTTTTCATTCACTGGTGTGTTCACCGAGCATGACTTGATATTGAGTACAGCAGCTGTTTTTCAACAACCCAACGATGGGCTCTTCCGAAAACGTGGAGTGCGGAGTCTGAAAAAAAAAAAAATTAAAAAAAAAAAACAATGAAAAGAATGATTAAATACATAAATAAAATTAAAATAGAAATTTAGGAAATAAAAATGATAATTATTAAAAAATTCATGCCGCCTGAAGTGGACTGTTCATATGGTATATTTAACCCAAGATTTTCATAGTTAGCGGTTCAATTTTACCTTGAGTTAGCAGTTCACTTTTACCACTTGTTACCAGCTTTAAATGAATATATTAAATACGTTTATCTCCGTCACATGCCTTTCCATGTCAATTGATTGAATGCCAGGGCTAGGGGAGACAACTTATCCCTAACCTCTTCCAGGCGTTGGGTTAGTTGGGTCATAGCTCGGAAAACGGCGAGCGAAAAAATCGGGAAAAAGTGCTTTTTTTGTTCTGTTTTGCGTTAAAAGCGTTAAAATTACTAGTTTATATATGTATTTAATTATTCTTTAATTGTTTTTTTTTAATTTTATTTTTAGACTCCGCACTCCGCACATTCATCGATAATTGTCGATGTGGTGAAGCCAGTTTTCAGAGAAGGAAATAAGGCGTTAATCAGGTGCTTGGTCACACTTTAAAGGCTGGTTTTCACTCGCGAGGAGTCGTAGTCGGAGTCGTAATCAGAAGCGTGGAGCGATACGATCTAGTGAAAATCAAACCGACGGAGTTGGAAGCAGAACACCGATTCCGCCTATGACTCCGTCGCTTACGATCTAGTGAAAACTGCATTGTCGGAGTTGGAAGCGGAAGCGGAAGAATAAACCAATCACAATGCTCGATTCCATCTTTCCAAAATGCACAAATAGCCGTAACAAATTTAAACGTGTGAGCTTGACTGTAAAATTACGAAATTAAAAGTTAAAATACTCGAAACCTACCGAAAGTACAATTCACAATCACCAAGTCGTAGTTCGCTGACGAGGTTAGCATACTCTTCCTAAGCTGCTCGACGTCGATAGATATCACGAACCCAAAATCTCTTTCTTTTTCGAACGATATTATTCCTGTATTGTCTCTGCCTGCGCAAAATAATGATTAATAAGAGGCAAAGTTGCTCTTCGTCCGCCATGTTTTCTTTGGCGCCAAAATTTGTACTTTCGCGGGCCTGGAATTGAGCATTGTGATTGGTTTATTCCTCCGCTTCCGCTTCCGACTCCGAAAATGCGGTTTTCACTAGATCGTAAGCGACGGAGTCATAAGCTGAATCGGAAGAAAATGGAAACGTTCTGATTCTTCCGACTCCGATTCCGTCGAGCTAATGACTCCGCTTACGACTCCGTTTTTCGATTTTCACTAGGTCATAAGCGGTCTTACGACTCCGACTACGACTCCGACTCCGTCGCTAATGAAAACCAGCCTTAAGGAAGCGATTTACTCTTGCTTACTAGAAACCCCTTGGGAATTTAGGAGTTGGTTCCATCACGCGCAACCAACATTTATGCAAATTACCACTTGAAACCTCTTCAATTTATTATCTAGTGTGATTTTTTTGTCGCTAGCGATAACACAAAAAGATAAACACGAGGGTAAAAAGTTTTAGAAACTAAAAGGGGGATGTAATCTCTGCCAAATGCCCGGCTCTCTGCTGTTTCTTTATTCTTAAAAGCCGGTAGAGTCCTCAATTACGGACAAAAACTCGATATCTATTTTCCTGAACCCGCATTCAACAGAATTGTAATCCTATTTAACGAAGATGATTGGTAACATTTAAACCTTGTTGGCATGGCATCTGGAATCCCTCCACCTCTAAAATCCCTACAAAAAGGGAGACACGAATGTCTGATTATGGTTTGCTAACAAACGTTTATGATTTCTAGAATTTAGACTCGATAAATACAAGATGGCTTCTGTGTGGACGGCAGAGCTTGATAAAAAAGAGCACAAAAACTGGGTAATGGTTGGATGTGCCCTCAATATAACTAAAAATGGAATTACACAGCTTATCCAAAGGAAAATGGAAACCTGGTACCAATACCTCATTTCCAGCCCTCCTCTGCATTCACTTTCCCCACATACCTGTACACGTCACTCGTCCAAGTGTGCCACTTGCACCACATGGAAGAAGGAGCTAGAGCGCCTCCACAAGTCCCCACGACCAAAGATTTGCTGGGACAACAGCGATAGACAACAATGGGGATCTCCGACTGGGGCATGGGAAATTGCAAAGGTCTTCATGCCCACATTGGGAACACGGAAAGGAGTCATCACAGATTCCAACACGACGGATATTGGCGGGCTTCTAAACATATTAGAGTGGTGTCCATTCATCAATCCCACGGTCAATCGAGCCGTTCTGAGTGCAGTTCGGGACAAGGGAAGAAATCACTGGGCCCATTCACCAAAACAGGAACTTGAAGATTCAGAAGTCAACACCATTTTTGGACACCTTAACAATTTGCTGAATGACCCAGTTTTCAACACGGATAAAGAGGCGCAGAAGTCTGCTAAAGATTTACAAGACCTTTCTCATGATGGGCTGTTGACGGCGAGGGAATCCGAAGTACGTGCTCTTCAGTTGCTGCGTCAGACGCTTGTTACGGATCTAGTTAAGTGCAAAGAGGATTTATCAGAAGTACAGAATCAAGGCAAAGAAAACAGAGTAGAGACTGTTGAGCTAAGGGAGCAGCTTGCGGGGCTGGCTGCAGAGGTACATGCTACAAGAAGCGACCTGAGAAAAGGCCAGGGGGAACTACTTGAGGCTCAAGGGAATGTTAGGCAGCTTGACGCAAAGATAACGAAGAGTGAAGAGTTTTTCCGCAAAGAAATATTCGAACTGAAAGGACAAAATGAAATGCACCGAGAAGAGATTGTCAAACTTAGACAGCAATGCAGTGACACCGTGGAAGGAGACAGAGACCTAAAGAAGAAACTTTCCCAGATTATAGCAACAGTTGAAAATTTCAATAGCTTAGTTAATGAGCGAGATGATTTGCAGGGTTCCTTAGAAGTTATCAGCGAGGATCTGGACGAGGTAGCAAGCTGCATGCGTAACATTGTCTTGGAACTCAACATAACAACAAATAAAGTGGCCAACTTAGGGATCAGCCTCGATAGCGTGAAATCTGAAGTGAAAGAAGTGAAAAGTGAAGTTGAAACTTTGAAAGAGAAATCTTCAAATGGACAAGAAAAAAAAGATATTGCCGCACTTTGTACCGCACCCTGTAGATTACAGGAATTTACTGGGCGTGAGCCCGCTCTGGTTTGGTTAGAACAGAATTTGGTGCCGGACAGGGACTCTGCATATTTTTCAGATACGTCTTGCTGCACAAAAACCATTTGTGGCCTTGGAGGATGCGGAAAGACTTCATTGGCTGTAGAATTTGTCTGGAGAAGTAAGAAACACTTCAAAGGTGGAGTGTTCTGGATTAACGGGGAAACTGATGAAAATGTAAGCAAATCAGTTGCTGAAAATCTTGCTCTACTAAACATCCCTGCGTCGACAGGTGAGAATCTTGACGACTCCCTGAACAGATTTCTGGCATTTTTATCGAATAAGAGTTATCCATGGCTTCTTGTAGTAGACAATGCAGATGAGTTGACAAGCCCGAAGTGTCCCAGCGGTGTGATCAAAATATGCAAAGGGCCCTGGCAAAGGAATGCAAAAGCACCAAAGTATGGACACATACTGTTCACCACCAGGCAAAATGCGAAAGATATCAAAACGCTGTTGAAGCTGTTGCCCAAAGATTGTTGGGAGCTGCAGTCTTTCACTGAAGAGGAAGGCGCCCTGTTTCTAATGCGAAGAACAGGTCTTGAAGGGGAATCCCCTTACAAGGAAGCAATCGATCTGGCAAAAGAACTGGGAGGTCTTCCATTGGCCCTCGAGCAAGCAGCGGCTTACATATCTGCGCTCCCCATTCCTTGTACCTTCAAAGCTTACCTCGACAAGTACCGAGATGTAAAGCTCCGTCTCTTAGAGCAGCAGCCAGTAACAGCTTTTAGTGTAGAGGCTCAGCATCGCTTATCTGTACACACCACCTGGGAAATGAATTTTGAGTTTGTAGCTGAAAAATCGCCTGCTGCCGCCACCATGATGCGTATCGCATCCTTTCTAGA
Organism: Stylophora pistillata; assembly: GCF_964205215.1. NCBI lineage: Eukaryota > Metazoa > Cnidaria > Anthozoa > Scleractinia > Pocilloporidae > Stylophora > Stylophora pistillata. The sequence continues at coordinate 8,001,640 of NC_142526.1, read as the reverse complement.
GTCTGAAAATATTCCTTTCGAAGTCATCAATTCTGGACTTCCTGTGCTGGATCAAGTCGAGTTAAGAAAAGCTGCGTCCTCTGAGATTGACATCGCTGCAGTCCTCAAATTACTGACCTGCTATTCTCTTTTCTCAGTGGATCAGAAGAGCAGAGTATTTGGTGTCCACAAACTCGTTCAAGAAGTGGTTCGTGATAGCCTGAGTACACCCGTAAGGACAAAAACATTAAATGCGGCCATGCGCCTTCTACATCATGCACTCAGAAAGAAGAGTGAGTCCAGTTTGAAGTTGAATCGTGAATTTGTAGAAAACTGGTCAGAATTAAACGAAGAAGACCGAAATATCATCATTGCACTTTTGCTAAATATTCGAAAGTTAAAAGATCATCTACAATCAGAATTAAAATCGTCAACGGAAAATTTTGTCCATTGTACTTGCAAAGATCGCACTTTTATCGAATTATTCGGATTTGTTAATAGGCTAATTAGAATGAACATATTTTTTAATAAGCTGAAAGCTGAATTATCAGAATTTGAGCTGCAAGTTGAAATACTGTGGAATCATGAAGATCCCAATAGAATTCTTGATGTGATGGCAAACACATGTGTCAATAAAAGAAACTGTAGTGATGTCAAAAGCTACAATGAAGCAAAGAAACTCGCCGAGAAAGCAGTGCAGAGGCTTCATGAGTTTGAGAATTCTGGAGCAACCATAGATGAAGATGTAAAATATAGAATTCTTGAGCACCAGGCTTCCTATTACGCAATGGAGAAACAGTGGGAAAAAAACCACAAAGCGTTGCTAGAACTTGAAAGCCTGAAACTAAGTCCTGCTAATTTCGTTGATCTTCAAATGTTAATAGCACGAGCAGAGAACTACGTATCAGCTTGTAACTTCAAACCAGCTTTGGAGCGCCACAAGAATGCCTTGAGGCTTGCCAGGAAATTGCAACCTACAGATTGGAGAGCACTATTACGTGTTCTTCAGCATATTGGAACTCTACTCCTCAGTGAGGGAAAGCGGGTCGAGGCAAAGCCATATGCTGAGGAAATGTTGGAAGTCTGCAAGAAGATGCCACATATGTCTGATTATTACATCAGAGGGATGACCGACGCTCTCCATATACTTAGCTCTTTTGATAGCCAGAAATCGGAAGCATTGCTGCTAAAATTGCTCCAAGAAAGGTGGCCTCGTATATACAAAAGCGTGATCAACTGCTGTACAGAAACTAGTGCAATTGAGGATGGAAGCGATGACCACGCAGCCCGAATTCTAGAATGTCTGGTAGAGTGCTGGTGTGTTGCTCTCAAAACAAACAAACCAACGATTAAAAACCCAGCAGAAATGAGCAAGGTACCCATGTACTTGACAATAGCGAAGATTGCATTAGCAATTCGAACAAAGTTCTACGGTAAAACGCACTCAGGCCTACAAACCGCCTATAGAAATTTAATAGCAGTTCACCTTATCGGAGGAAATAAAGCTGAAGCCCAACATTGCATGCAGTTGTTAGAAGAGTGTAGTGCAGAAGCAAAAGCAGAGGTCCGCCAGGGCTTGCCACCATGTGATTCTGTTATGTATGCTACCCGAAAACGAAAAGAGTTAGGTAATAAGTCATTCAAAGTCCACGATTATGATCAGGCATATTTACGTTATTCTGAAGCTTTAAGTTTGTCTCCAAATGATGCCAAGTTGCTGACTAATAGAGCTGCAACATGTTTAAAACTATCAGAGAGACAATGCTCAGTGGATGATAAACAGAAATGGCTTAGATATGCCTTGGATGATTCGCAGAATGCTATAAAGAACGATCCTGCCTGGGAAAAGGGGTACCGTTGGAAGGCTGTCTGTCTTGCTCATCTTGGCAAACGAGATCCTAGTCTTGCTACAGCTGCGATTGCTCGGCATCTTTTCCCATCGAAATGCACAATCATTCCAGCAGTCGTGGATCGCTTTGGAAACTTTGATGTACATGTCGTTAACACAGTACAAGACTTTCAATTTCCAACAGAGAAAACAGATACTCGAAATCTAGTCATTGTGGTGAATGAAGGACGGTACCAGCTAACAGACCCCCTGACGATCCCAAAAAATACGATAATGGTTGGTCATGGCAACGTCCAAATAACGTGCTATAGTGGTGTTCCACTTAGGTCCAAGAAACCCATTTACATGGAGAACATTGTACAATCATCTATAGTTGAGTCCATGCAAAGTCTTAAAGAAACTGCGAAGGCGCACCTCGATCGCGGCCAATTGGACGAAGCACTGGCGGTGTATGACAAGTGTCTGGCTCTATGTCCAAACAATTCAAAGATTCTCACTAGCAGGGCGTCAACCTATTTAAAATCTGCCCAACAACAAAAAGGTAGTCCGTTGGAGAGAAAGTCTTCGCTGCAGCTTGCATTAAGCGATACTGAAGCTGCCATCAAAGCTGACCCTTCCTGGCTACTTGGTTACCGTGCCAATTCTGTAACCTTGGCAGAGCTGGGCAGAAAGCCAGAAGCACTAGCTGCTGCTGCAGTGTTTAAACACTTGAGCCTAGGTCGGGATATCCCGGAAGTCACTCAGCACTATGGAGAGATCCAGGTCCATGTTTTGGAAACTTCAGATCAGCTGCGATGTGTTATTCAAAATGTAGAGAAGGTTGAGGGGAAGAACCTAGTCGTTGTCATAAAGGAAGGCGAGTATCAGTTGGAGAGAAGTGTTGAAATTTCAGTAGAGATCGTGATCGTTGGTCTCGGGAGAGTATCGATAGCGTGCAAGAGAGGAGATCCTTTCCGGTTTACAGCAGCATGTCATGTTGAGAATGTAGAAATGACTACGGACTGTGACAGCCAGGAGGAATCCCATGAGTGCAGCTCAAATGATACTGAACCAGAAGTGATACGTCTGGCCACACCGTCCGGGTACGACAACACAAGTAATGAATGTAAAGTGGACTAACCGTCCTTTGAAAAGCTTATTTTACAGGAACATAACCGAGAACGTTTGTCTTGTGAACTGAACTCCTTTTACTTAAACAAACTCAGAGCATGCTAAATTATCTAGTTATCCTGTCTGGAGACGACTGACTAAACAATTGACAGCATGCATAGTTGTAGCAATATTGTTTAAACGCTTGAACGAACAAGATGAGGCCATGCACCTAAGGCGATTGAGTTGCGGTGCGGTCCCTTAAGTTACTAAAAACTGAATATATCAAGCCTTTAGACAGACAATTCAAAAGCCAATCAGAAAAAATGAGTTAAAATTTCAATAGCATTGAAAAAGCAGATGAGAAACAAACGAAACGTTCTGTTCCAAAATACTGGCGACCATTTTACGCTTAAAGATTATTTCTAGATGAAGGGATTAATAAATCTGTATAAGGGAAAAACATTGTCAAAGTATGTGAGTGCTGAGATCGACTTGGATCCGGTTATCATTGTAAACGAGGAAGGTTGCCGTTGACAACACCGATATTTTACGAAAATATAAATATTGAAAATATTGAAAACATTGAATCAAAGAATTACATAAAATATCTGGAAGTCTATATCGATAAGCACCTAAATTGGCAACCGCAAATACAACATATAAACAATAAAATAGCAAGAAACGCTGGAATTCTTACTATATTGAGACATTATGTCGAATTTAATATGTTAAAAAATATATACTATGCTTCGATATATCCCTATTTAAGCTATGGTATAACTACCTGGGGCTGTGCCACTAATACTAACTTAAAATGCCTCTGTATTAAGCAGAACAGATGTCTTCGTAGCATCTTCTTTGCAAATGTTAGAGAAAGTGCCAATCCCTATTACAACCGCCTCCCGGTTAGCTCAATGGATAGAGCGCTGGACTGTTGTGCGGGAGGTCGAGGGTTCGAGCCCCGGCCGGACCAACACTCAGGGTCTTAAAATAATTGAGAAGAATTTGCTGCCTTTCTATAACATCAAGAAATGGTTAGATATTCTAGTCTTCTCGGATAGGGACGAATAAATGGAGGTCCCGTCTCCTGCAGGGTTGGGGTAGGAGACGTTAATTTCCCACACACGAGATTATTGTGTGATGGATGTCCTCCCCTGGGGTGGGATGGGTGGGAGGGTGGACTAGCACGAATGGTTCCTATGTTCCTTTCTAGTCCTTCCCCACTGCAAAACTTAATGCAGTGAAAATGGACTAAATTAAATTAAATTAAACTATTAGGAATTCTAAAGTTGGATGCTATTTATAAATTCAGAATATGCTGCCTTACATGTAAGATTAATAATAAAAGTGATATCATTCCAGATATCTTCCTTGATATCCTGACCCCAGCATCTGAAAACTGATAACTATAATACAAGATTTACTACTAATGATAATTTTTTAGACCAAGAGTATCTACCAACATGGGAAAATCATATTTTACACTCTCTGCTTCAAAGATATGGGAAACCGTACCCACTTATCTTAAATATATGCCTTACAATAGCTTTAAAAAAGAATGGAAACATCAACTTTTGCTCAACCAAACCTGATCATTTTACTTTGCTACTGATCTACTCTTAAGGAAAAATGGAAACTTCAACCTTGTTCAACAAAACCTAATCATTTTACTTACTTTTCTGCTGATTTACTCTTATTATAGGCTGCTATCTATTTATCTATTTATATGACCATTACGGTGTCCAACTAGAAAGCTTTTGCTACTTTGGACACCGTGCACCTCTCAAACTTATCTTTATCTTTTTGTCCTACACAACTTCTTAAACGCTCTTGTGACATAATATCTATCCCCTGTCCTTACAAATTTTCGCAACAAGTCTCTCAGTATAGGGACATACCCCTCTAAACTGAAAATGTCCAAAGTTATACCCGTCTACAAAGCTGATGATGAAACAGATACCTGCAACTATAGACCGATTTCATTACTGTTAAACTTCAACGGGATTTTTGAGAAAATTATATAATAATGATATAATAATAATAATTCAATATTTATACTGCGCAAATTAACATGTGGATATGATCAAATGTGCATCACAACACTTTTCGGGGAACTTTGGCCGGACTGCATCAGCAGTTTACAAACAATCGAAGGAAACTTATTTGAAGATGCCCCCTCCCCCCAATTCCCAGTAAACAGGCCAGACCACATCACAGTAATCTCGTGAGTGGGTTCTTTAACGTCCCCTGCCTAACCAAATTAACCAATTAACAGATGCAGGAGACGGGGCCTACGGTTTATTCGTCCTTATCCGAGAAGACTAGAATGTCTATCCATTTCTTGATATTATAGAAAGGTAGCGCATTCTCCTCAGTTATTTTAAGACCTGGAGTGTTGGTCCGGCCGGGGCTCGAACCATCGACCTCGACCTCACGCACAACAGTCCAGCGCTCTAACCAATTGAGCTATCCGAGAGGCGGTTAGCTCAAAAATTATGTACAACAGACAGAAAGTTTTCATACAAAAACACCAACTGTTATCTTCATCCCAATACGGCTTTCGCCAGGCACATTCAACTGAACATGCTATACTTGACATGGTGGAATCCATCCCTACCAATATGGATAAGAGACTTTTTTGTTGTGGGGTATTCATCGACCTTAAGAAAGCTTTTGGCACGCTGGACCATAAAAAATATTACTTGATAAACTTAATTATTACGGCTTTCGAGGAATTGTCAATCACTGGCTTTCCTCATGTTTAGCAAATCGTGCTCAAACAACTAAGATTAACTCATATTTCGGATAAAGAAGTAGTTGGATGTGGTGTACCCCAAGGGTTAGTTTTAGGGCCGCTCCCTTTTTTGTTCAATGTCAATGACATTCAATATTGCTCCAGGAAACTTAAATTTTTTCTTTTTGCAGATGATACTAATGTCCTTTACTCTCACGAAAATCTCAAGATATTGGAATTCATTGTAAATATTGAATTGAACAACCTATTCAATTGACTAACGGCAAATAAACTTACACTCTGAACAGAAAGAAATCAAACTTTGTTATTTTCCGCCCATACCGAAAAAGACTTTCAATTACCTGCCACAAGTTAATATTTTTGACAATGAAGAAAACAAGAAAGTTACCCTTGAACATAAGATTTGCATTAACTATCTTGGGTTATGGATTGATGAAAATCTAAGTTGGAAAAACCATATCTATACCCTTACAACAAAAATAAGTAAAACTGTCGGTCTATTTCCGAAGTTAAGACATATTGTTCCTAATCAAACTTTTCTTGATATTTATTAGTCCCTCATTGCACCATCTATATAGTAGTAATCAAAGTTTAATGTCTTAACGTGGGGCATGGTTACCCATATTGCCCAAGCCAGAGGCTCATGTATGAAACGCAAGACAACAACCTACCCATCCCACCCCAGGGGAGGACATCCATCACACAGTAATCTCGTGCGTGGGAATTAACGTCTCCTACCCCTAACCCTGCAGGAGACGGGACCTCCATTTATCCGTCCCTATCCGAGAAGACTAGAATAGACCATTTCTTGATGTTATAGAAAGGCAGCATATTCTTCTCAAGACTTTGAGTGTTGGTCCGGCCGGGGCTCGAACCCTCGACCTCCCGCACATCAGTACAGCGCTCTATCCATTGAGCTAACCAGGAGGCGGTTTTGGGGAACTGCATCTAAGACCTTGTTAAATAACATTCTTGTCCTTCAAAAACACGTACTCCGTCTTATTCACTTTGCCCCAGTGATGGAGCCAATGCAATAACCCTTTTCTTGAAAGCAAAACTTCTACCGCTAGAATTCCAATATTATGAAAAAATTGCTAATTAAATGTTGGACATCAGTACTAGTTCTGCACCGATTAATATTTCGAATTTGTGTTCTAAAATTACCAGCGTTCACTCTTACGGCACACGTTCATCAACGTCTTAGCATTTTTATTCTAAAAAATCTGCGCTTAATGTTCAAATCAAAGTAAGGCCTTTTCACGTGATGGCGTTAAAATCTGGAATGGGATACCAACTAGTCTCAAAAACTAATTCAAGAACTCTTTAAAAAAATCCATTAGAACAAAATTAACCGAAATTCTAGAAACTGAAAACTTCTATGTCGACATAGATACTCTAATTAATAAGATGAAAGATTAATTATTAACTGTAATTATGTTTAGTCTGTAGTTTTCCTCTTTGCATTTTATCCTAATACCTAGATGTTTGTATGCACGAAAATTAATATCTACTTGTTGTAATTTTATGTGAATACTGTTGTATTTTATGTGAATGCTGTTGTATTTTATGTGAATGCTGTTTATGTGAATGCTGTTGTATAAATTTGTGTAAAATTATTTGTCAACTATCTGGCTTGCCGCGATTAGCTCTTCGCTATTTGCAAGCCAGCCTAGTAATGACCATCTGATGTGAACAAATTAAAAAAAAAAAATCTCAATCCAGTCATGAACATCCTAAAGGAACACTCAACTTGCATATTTACTCGAATACCTCCACAAATTACCTCTTCTTTTACCCCTTCCAAGGGCGTAGCCAGGGGGGGTCCTGGGGTGCCCGTGACCCCCCCTTGGTAGGCCTTCTCTTGGGCAAACAACCTACAATATTCAGGTGGTGAAAACGCCATGACAATATCTTGGCCTGCCCAATATACTCTCACTGCTCATCCCAAAACTGTAACAATAAGTAAAACATGCACGGCGTGGAGGTCTACATGACAATCTGGTGAGTAGCCTCTGTGACCCCCCCTTTGAAAAATCCTGGCTACGCCCCTGCTCTTCCTCCCTCCCATCTCAATCCGAAGCTGTTTCTGTTTCCGCGGCCTCTATATATGTTTTTCTTTTTTCCTCAAGAGGTGCTTTCCTGGAAGGAAAATACTCTTCTGTTTTTGGTTTTGACCATGAAAATGTGAACGGTCAAGAGCCACCTTTCCATCATCTGGCTCGACTGAGTACGAAAACAAAACCATCGTCTTTGAAAAGTTTAGAGCGCACTTTATAATACAAGGTGCTACTCTAACATGCTTTACAGCGGATCTCTTTTGACACATTTTGTCCAGATGTGACTTTGAAAATGAAAAGGACAAAAACAAAAACTAGACGAGACGGAAGTATTTTTCTGACTATCTAATCGTGCTGATTTAATACACCAATTCATGCGAGTAACGATTAACAAAAAGATACGTACATTATACGGCAGGGAAGAGAGCATGCATCCTTTTGTTAGCAGGCCTTCAAAGTACGAACCCTAAAGCGCCGCAAATCTACGGGTGGTTTGCAAGAATTCTGACACGAATACTTCTTAGTACTGCCACGCTCCCGGAAAACCTCTCCCCGACGGAGGAACGCGTGTCCTACAGTGCTAATCATGAAGGCCTGGTGAGAGGCTGACGGATTTATTGAAGTAATTCAAGACTCTTGGATATTGGACGGAGCCATCGTAGTCCCATAAGGTCGTGCTTAATATTTACCCATTTCAGACCGAGCTGAAAAGGTTTATAACCGAGGAAACTGTACACTAAAGTGCAGTAAGTGCTAAGGTAAGCGCTTTCATTTTCGCTCTCGATTGAATATGAAAGCGATAACTATAGCTAGAGGGAGTCGCGAGGATAAATTCCTATTTATTCTACATAAGAACTCGTGACTTGTGAGTACGTGATCGCAGATCAAGTCTTCGTGTTACAAAAAGTTATAAAACTCTGCCTTGATTCTATACTAACCTTAAAGTTTTTAGATGTTACTTAATGATCCAAAGTTGAGAAGGAAATCGTGAAATTGAAATTAGGATCGCACTGTGAATACACATCGGACCAAGGTGGGACTTCGCCGAAATTGTCATTGGCTCAAAACAGGAACTTGAAAATGCAGAAGTCAACACCATTTTTGGACACCTTAACAGTCTGCTAGATGACCGACCCACTTTTTAAGGCTGATAAAAATGCGCTGAAGTCTACGAAAGACTTACAAAAAACTTGGACGTGACACAAAAGTTTTCTTATCATCCTTTTTCCGAGAAGGAAAACAGCTCGGACCTCGAGAATCTGTTCATGTGCAAATTAAACCTCTTGGATAAACCCTCAACAACAAAAAAACCAAGAAAATACCCTTGTCATACAAACTTCCACAAACTGATCGATTTAACGCTTGAATTTCAAAGTATAATTCCTGTGATAGTGATCCTTGCATCCACATGAAATTTTCACTGTCATATTGAAGCCATATGATGTCTTTTCATGAGGATCATTTTGCATCAGAATAAATTATTAACTTCGGGGTCATTTTGGAAAGGAGCCTATAACTGAATGAGGAAGGAAACTGGAAATGAGTCACATAAAGAGACGGAGAGTCTGGATACTAGCGATGAATTTGCTGATGAAAGCGAGTTTATTTGCACCATACCATCTTCAGTTGAAGACTGTGTAGGTTTGAAAATCAGTGGTGGTGGGACTACGATGAAAAAGCTTTTCATCTGATAATCCGCCAGGAATGTAAAAGGGTATGTTCTAGTTCATAGAAAACGTTTAAAACCGGTTACTTAAACAACTTTTAGCCGATGTTTTGCCGAACAATCTAAATTCCACCAAAAATTACTTATGAAGCCGACCGCCTTAACTAAACGTTGATTTTTTTAAATACTGTGACATTTATTTCCTCAAACAACCCGCTCTCAAGAAATCTTACTTTCTTTCGATTGTCTGAACCTGTGTTTTACCTGGCCCTAAATCCTTGCATGTCTGGACTGCAGTTACTTGATATTAACTAAACTCAGCTTCACGCGTCTCTGAGTACCCAACTTATACGCACTTTGATTTAATCTCTAGGTCAGTCTTAGACTGAAAGAGAGTTCATATGGGCGTGCGTTGGAGAAAATTTTTGATAAAGCCTCTCTTTAACCTCCCTTGCCAATGTGTTTTTGCTGAGTGTAATTCATGATAGGACAGTTTCACTCAAACGTGGATTAAATCTCAGCCAAAGTTTAGGCATTAATTTTTGTTAAATCAATTGGATCAAATTAATTAAATACTCCATTCTAGTCACAGGAAGACACAAACATTCCTGGCTTAGCCGTTTACAGGCTCTTTCGAAAGCGATCTGCAGTTTTTTAAGGGAAGTGCTCATGTTATCTACCCGTATGCTAATTCATTATTAACGAATCAGTGAAAATGAAACCATCATTTGGTGAAGATTTGTCACCTGTGACAAATTATTCTCCGTTCGCGGAAAGCACTAATGCTTTTGGACTATTCAAGCAATGCTTCAATAATTTCTGGGGTTGTAATTGCTATGGATTTGAAAAAAATAATTTTGATCAGTGCTGCGCATGGCCCAAATAATTGTGCATTCGATCTGCACGTGATTGCGTGACTAAATTTGTTATAAGACCTGTTGCAGGTGTTTATGGCAAAATTCAATATTGGTCTGTTATCGTTTCTACTTGTACCTCATTATCTTGAATTGACTAGTAATTAGAATCCCAAGGTATCATGAGCTCCTGCCTTTCTCTTATCCTAGGTTCTAGTATTATCTTAATCCACTGGTATCTAAGGCCCTTCCGTGGTCAAAGCTTTTGAGAACCTGAAGGTCCCGTACCTCACTTACCTCGAGGCCTAAGCCAGAGTCTGTCAGGATAACGAGTTTAATAAATAACAAGCGTGCAAAACTTGGCGGGAAAGGCCACCATATACCTCACTATATTTTATTTCTCTTGTTTGCGCCACCTTTTGGCACGCTTCTAGAAAATTAGTGCGTGGAGGAGGCTACGCATCTTCAAAAATAACCACGATCTCGAAACTCTCATTAAAATGTCGTCACCACTCCCCGGGAACTGGAACTCCCTGATATACCTGAGATCAACATACGATTCAAAACAACAAACCCTGCACTTCTCATTTCTATTTCAGAGCAGAGAGCCCCAGTGTGCGATTGAGTATTCACCAGGCCGTGGTTTATTCCACGACCTCGACATCCCGCTGTCCCACAGTCTTTTCAAAAGCCAAATATAGTTTCTGTTCGTTTATTATTTTAAACCTTTCCGGATTTTTTCGCATTTCTGTTACAACCCAAGAGAAGACAGGATGGCGACTCCCAGCTGGGCGACAGAACTTGACAAGAAAGAGCACAAAAACTGGATTATGGTTGGATGTGCCCTGAATATAACTAAAAATGGTATTACCCATCTCATCCAAACGAAAATGGAAACTTGGTACTAATCACTTATTTCCAGTCCTCCTCTGCACTTACTTCCCCCGTGTACCTGTGCATGTCACTCGTCTAAGTGTGCCACTTGTACCAAATGGAAGATCGAGCTGGAGCGCCTCCACAAGTCTCCACGACTAAAAATTTGCTGGGAAAATAGCGATAAACAACAATGGGGATCTCCAGCTGGGGCCTGGGAAATAGCAAAAGTGTTTATGTCACCTTTAGGAAGACGTAAAGGAGACATCACTGATGCCAGCACGACGGATTTTGGTGGGCTTCTAAACATGTTAGAATGGTGTCCTTTTATGTCTTCCCCGATCAACCGAGCGGTTGTAGTATCAGTGCGAGACGACCGAAGGAATCACTGGGCCCATTCACCAAAACAGGAACTTGAAGATGCAGAACTCAAAACCATTTTTGGACACCTTAACAATCTGCTCAACGACCCAGTTTTCAACGCTGATAAAGAGGCGCAGAAGTCTGCGAAAGATCTACAAGACCATTTTCGTGATGGGCTGGTGACGGCGAGGGGATCCGAAGTACAGGCTCTTCAATTGCTGCGCCAGGTGCTTGTTGCCGATCTAGTTAAGTGCAAAGAGGACTTACAGAAACAAGGTAAAGAAAACAGAGAAGAGACTGCTCAGCTAAAGGAGCAACTTGTGGGGCTGGATACAGACGAACATGCTGTAAGAAGCGACCTAAGCAAAGGCCAGAATGATTTACTTGAGGCTCAGAAGAATGTTAGGCAGCTTGACGCAATGATAAAGAGAAGTGAAGAGTTTGCGTGCAAAGAAATATTTGAACTGAAAGAACAAACTGAAATACACCGAGAGGAGATTGCCAAACTCAGACAACAATGCAGTGACACCGTGGAAGGAGAAAAAGACTTAGGGAAGAAAATTTCTGGGATTATAGCAACTGCTGAAGATTTCAACAACTTAGTTAAGGAGCGAGATGATTTGCAGGGTTCCCTAGATGTTATCAGCGAGGATCTGGACGAGGCAGCAAGCTGTATGCATAACATTGCACTGGAACTCAACAAAACAACATGTAAAGTGTCCAACTTAGAGATTGGTCTCAAAAGCATGAAATCTGAAGTGAAAGAAGTAAAAAGTGAAATTGAAAGCTTGAAAGCGAATTTCTCAATTGGACAAAGTGAAGAAGATATTTCTACTTTATGTACTGCACCCTGTAGATTACACGAATTCACTGGGCGAGAGCCAGCCTTGGCTTGGTTAGAACAGAATTTGATACTGGATAAGGAGTCTGCACATTTTTCAGGCACATCTTGCTGCATAAAAACCATTTGCGACCTTGGAGGATGTGGAAAGACTTCACTGGCTGTAGAATTTGCCTGGAGATGTAAGAAACACCTCACAGGTGGAGTGTTTTGGATTAATGGGGAAAGTAATGAAAATGTCCGTAAATCAGTTGCCGAAAACTTGGCTCTACTTGATATTCCAATGTCTACGAGTGAGACTATTGATGACTCCCTGAACAGATTTCTGGCCCTCTTATAAAATAAAAATTGTCCATGGCTTCTTGTAGTAGATAATGCAGATGAGTTGACGGGCACAAAGTTTCCAAGTGGTGTGAAGAAAATATGCAAATGGTCCTGGCAAAAAATGCAAATGTTTCTAATGCAAAAAAATGCGATGTTTCTAATGCAAAGAGTGGGCCTTGAAGGGGAATCCTTTTACAAAGAAGCAATTGACCTGGTTAAGGAGCTGGGAGGTTTAGCGTTGGCCCTCGAGCAAGCAGCAGCCTACATATCTGCACTTCCCATTCCTTGTGCCTTTAAAGCTTACCTCGACAAGTACCGAGATGTAAAGCTCCGTCTCTTAGCGCAGCAGCCAGTTGCGGCCCTCAGTTTAGAGGCTCAGCATCGTTTATCAGTGAACACCACCTGGGAGTTGAATTTTGAATTTGTCGTTGACAAATCGCCTGCTGCTGCCACTATGATGCGTATTGCATCCTTTCTAGAGTCTGAAAATATCCCTCTAGAGGTCATCAATCCTTGGTCTCCTGCACTAGATCAAGCGGAGTTAAGAGATGCTGCACTTTCTGAGATTGACGTTGCTTCCCTTTTCAAAGTATTGACCAGTTATTCTCTTTTCTCGATGGATCGGCAGAGCAGAGTGTTCAGTGTGCACAAACTTATTCAGGAAGTGGTTCGATATAATCTTACTGAACAATTAAGAAAAGAAACATTAGTTGCAGCAATGCGCATACTACGTTTTGCATTTCTGAAGAAGAGTGAAGGCTGTTTGACCTTTGAATTAAATTACGTCTCAAATTGGGTTAAAAACAAAAAGGAAGACCAAAATATCTTCATAGCTCTTTTGTTAAATTTTCGGAAGTTAAAAGATCATTTAGAAAGGGAAAACTTCGTTCATGAAATTTACAGCGATGAAACCTTGAAGGGATTGCTTTTATTTGTTGACTGCTTGATTGGAAATAACGTTTCATTTCGTATACTACACGCTGAGTTCGCAGAATTTCGGTTACGAACTCTTAAGATTCGGCCTTGTGACGATCCTGATATTCTTATAGTGATGCTGAATGCAAGTATCAGTAAAAAAAAAAACTCTCCTGACCTCGAGAGCCGCAAAGCAGCGAAAGAACTCTCTCAAGAAACCGTAAAGAAGTTGAGAGAGCGGGAAAATTCTAAGGTAAACATTGATCACGATATTAAATGTCGAGTTCTTGAACACGATGCTTCGTATTACGCTTTGGAAAAACAGTGGGAAAAGAACTACAAAGCGCTGCTGGAGATTGAAAGAATGAATTTGAAAGTTAGTCCTCAACTTGCTGTAGAGTTACAAATGCTGATAGGAAGGGCAGAAAACTACGTTTCGCCATGTAATTTCGAATTAGCTCTGAATCGTCAAAAGAGAGCTTTGAAACTGGCACGGGCAATAAAACCTCTGAATCCGCAATTACTGGTTCGTGTTCTTCAGCATCTGGCATCCCTACTGAATAAAGAGGGAAAAGTAGATGACGCCAAGCCTTTTGCCGAAGAAATCGTACAACTTTGCAAGACAATGCCAGCAGAGTCTGTTGATTACATTAGGGCGAGGACCAGCGCTCTCGAGATACTCAGTGAATTTGATCACCAGATGTCAGAGAATATGCTTCTATATATCCTCAAAGGGAGGTGGCCACAAGTACACAAGTGCGTAATAAACAGCTGTGTTGAAACATCTTCAGTCATTAGGGAAGATATGGGTGATGGTGTGTACTTGGCCGGAGTTCTAGAGGCTCTGCTAATTTGCATTAATAAAGGATTGGATGCAGTTGAACCTGTACGTGGAACTGGCGCAGAACATGAGAAATTAATAGAATACCTGACAATCGGACAAATTGTATTGGAGATTCGAACAAATTTCTATGGTCCGATTTATCCAATACTGACCATCATTTATCTTAATTTATGGGAAGCGCATAAGTTGTTGAGGAATGCGGCAAAGGCAGAAGAATGCCTGAGGCTGTCTGAGCAATGCAAGAATAGGAAAATAACAGACACAATACAATTCTGCCAAGCCTTACCATCCTGCTGATTCCAATAAGTACCGTGCCCGAGCGCTAAAAGACAGAGGAAATAGTTTTTTCAAGAAGCAAAATTATTACAGCGCGGTAGGAGCATATACAGAAGCGTTAAGTGTGTTGCCAAACGATGCCAAGGTGTTAACCAACAGAGCAGCCACTTACCTTAATCTGTCGGACCAGCAGACCCTACTGGAAAAAAAAAACTGGTATGGCTTCTTTTGGCCTTAGCTGATTCAGAAAAGGCAATAACTGAAGATCCCTCTTGGATGAAGGGGTATTATTGGAGAGCTGTCTGCCTTGCTCATCTTAGCAGACGAGGCGCTTCACTTGCAGCAGCTGCTGTTGCCTATCATCTATTTCCATTGAGTTGTACTAACATTTCAGCAGTTATGCATCGATTTGGGTGCTTTGATCTTCAAGTGGTGCATACATCCCAGGATTTTCAAATTGTGACTGAAACAAGAACTTCGCAGAATCTAGTTATTTTAGTGAAAGAAGGGAGGTACCAGTTACACGAGCCCTTAAAAATTCTAGAAGATGCCGTGATGGTCGGTCTTGGTGACGTTCAAATTAACTGCACTTATGGAGTTCCTCTGAAGTATGATAAAACCTTTTACGTGGGGAACATAATACTGTCGCCAACAGTGGAGTTTATTCAAACAATTAGAAAAGAAGCAAAAGTTTGCCTCGATTGTGGCCGAGTGGATGAAGTAATGGCGCTGTATAAAAAGGCTCTGGCTGCTTGTCCAAATAATCCAAAGATTCTCACAAGCAAAGCCTTAGCCTTCTTAAAATCTGCCCCAAAAAAGAATGATATTCCATCCAAGAGGGAGTCGTCGCGGCAGCTTGAATTGAACGATGCTGAAGTTGCCATCAAAACTGACCCTTGCTGGCTGCTTGGTTATCACACCAAGGCAATAATCTTGGCAGAGTTGGGCAGAAAGCCAGAAGCAATGGCTGCTGCTGCAGTGTTTAAACACCTGAGCCTCGGTCGGGATGTCTCTGAAGTCACTGAGTATTGTGGAGAGCTTCAGGTCCACGTTGTGGAATCGTCAGATCAGCTGTGGCGTGTTTTTGAAAATGTTAAGCAGCTCGAGGAAAAGAACCAAGTCGTTTTATTAAAAGAAGGCGAGTATCTGTTGGAGAGAAGGGTTGACATTTCAGAAGAGACTGTTATCGTTGGTCACGGGAAGGTATCGGTTGCGTGCAAGACTGGAGCACCTTTTCACTTTACAGCAGCATGTCATGTTGAAAATGTGGAAATGATTGAGAAGTATGGTAGGCAGGAGGAATCACAAGACCACAGTACAAATGATAATGAACCAGAAGTGATACGCCTGGCCATGCCTTCCGGGCACGAGAACACAAGTAATGAATGTAAGGTGAACTAAACAACCTCTTAAACGCCGCTGCCTGCTTTGTTAGTCACAAGAACCTCAGGACTGGGCAAATTAGTCCAGGCGGAGACGAGAGACAAAACAATAAACATTTTACGTAGCTGTAGGTCTAATGTTAAGTTTTTGAAGTAAGGAGATAATGAAGGCATAGATGAAGGGTGATTGATTTGTGATGTCCTCGCAAAAGTAGCTAAAAGATTATTAACCAAGCCTTTAGATAAAGAAAAACGTCCGCGTGCCTAGAGTATCACGACTTGTACTTATTTTCTAAATGAGAGGTTTAATAGATCTCTATCATAAAAAAATTGTTCTAAGTATTTTGGTGTTCACTTCGACTAAGGTCTTTATTCAACAAATCAAGTGTGCTGTAGTTTCGTTGGTGGCTTCTTGACTGGTCACAGCTTTTTGTTTGCACATCTTGTGAAACGATAAACTTGGTATTTTGTCTGGACTTTCCATTTGTCGGTTGGTTCAATATGATGGGGAAGCTTTGCTATGTCAAACCTCTGTCAACGACAGCCTCGCGAGTCAGTTAGTACTTGAAATTTGTTTGCTTGAAATAATTCTGAGTTTCTTGTGGCTCTGGAGAAAACAAAAACTTCTATGTTTCTGAATCAAAGTTTGCTCCTTCATATTCAAAAGATCCTGGATTTACCTCCAGCCAATTGATTCGTAAGTAAAGTTCTTCATTTAACCGGGAAGAAGCAGACAAAACTTTACGACTTTTTGGGGGGTATTTTTAAAATTCTCTGAAAATTCGGGATAATGCACGAAATCCACAACATTAAAACCTGCAAAATTTCTAATCTGGCGTTATGAACACTTTGTTGTTTCTTCGATAAAGACAGATGGATTGAATTGAAATGTTTCGGTATTACGTAAGCGAGAAATATTTCCACAGTGAACTGTTCAGTTCTATCGTAATTAGAAAGAAAAATGGTATATTACCGAGCCGCACAGAAAACTGGAACCGAGTCGCTCGTCAGTTAGCTGGCAAAGAGGTTGGACACTAATGTTTAATTGTGCTTAGGATAGCAGATTCATTTCCGCTTGTCGCTTGAGATTGGAGGTCGAAATGAGAACAAGCAGCATTGTTTGAGGTATGGTAAACAACATTTGTATTTTAATACTACGCCACGAATGTAATATGCCAGTACCAGTTATTTATCCGCTATCTCAAATGTTCCTTTCACATTTCTTACTCAAATCTGCAGGTACTTTATGTTTTTATTCAACTCTTATTGGCACAATTTTAAAATTACTATTACTGTATATTGCCGTGAGGACCTTCGACGAATATTTGCAAATGGAACTTATTGAAGCTCCGATAATTTAAGGCGCTGAATTTTTCATGAGCTTGCCATAATTCTTAGTAGCATATTTGATTCAAGTTGCCCACAAAGGGACATCGGTAGGAGCGACAAATCTTCTGAATGTGCCGGTCAAGCGACGAGTACATGTCGTTCCGTCTATGAGAAACATCGTTGAGAACTTAGGACAAGAACAATAAATGTAATGATTTTTCTCTTTCTTATGGCCTTTTATCAACAACAACAGTAAATGCAGGGATTTTTATCTTTTCTTAAGGCATTTTAGAAATAGGAATTTCTGTGATTTTTACCGCATTTACTCTAAAGAAAATCTGTATAGGCACAGCGAACATTGCTTGATCACGAGATTGTCACACGAGAATCACAGTTCAAATAACTGAGATTAGACAAATTTTTCCCTTCCGTGACGTTTTTCTCCTACCGTTTTGATGCAAGTTTGTGGAAAAGTTGAACCTGAAAAAAGGTCGTTATACTTCTGATGTAATTTAAGTCATTTACTGAGAGGAAGTCGAAAAACGTTGCAAAATAATTCGTGGCGACAGCGACATTTGACTGTTTCAGCCGAACATTGTCAATAAATGGGGGCCCAGCTAATACATATCTCGTCTGAATATTTTGATGCAGGCGAGGATAACATACTGACTAAACTTGATCCAGTCCTTTTACGCTGCCTTCAGAGCCTTTGATATTGTTTAATCTCGATTTGAGACATGAATTCAGTAGCGACAGGATTAAAACCTGCTTCAAAGGTCGCGATTTACGTCTGAACTGTTGACAAGCTCTTTCTTGGGTGATATGTTTATTCATTTACATCAGTTCCGGGGCGCAAATTCGGACTCTGTGGATCTTTGTGGGCAGTCAATGGAATCTGGTGAAACCCTCATACATTTTATTCAGAGTTTGTAAAAGGTTTCGAATGTTATATTTAAGTTCTAGAAATCCTACTTTACTTTCAACTGCGTGACTTAGTTAAGTTAAATTCAGTAGCTTTTTTAAAATGGACTACTTTTAACTCTCTCGTAAGCGGACACCCTCGGGAATTGGAAAAAAGTTAGTAGAACTATCCGTCAACGAGGAAATAGCGTAGACGTCCGCTTTCAGGGTAGTGTTATGTCGGACTCTAGATAATAAGGAGTTTAAGCAAATCACTACAGCTGGCGCTGCTACGGCTATCGTGGTTGACGAGGCTTGGGGAGAGTACGTCGCCGTAGCCCGCCAAAATTCAACTTTAGTACGGCTGAGAAGTTTAAAAGCAATAAATTAAGCGTCTTCGCGGTAGTTTTTGCACGTCTAAAAACTCAAAATGACTTCTTTTAAAGGGACGAGGGATTCTAACGTTTGGAAAAAAAAATTGTAAGCGATCCTGTGCACAGTGAATGAGTGAATTAAAATATTTAAGCTTATGTGTTGTAAAATTGCCAGTTTGGAGCTTATAAACACCAAAGCAAAGTTTCCACACGGTCCCTCATAACCCTCGTCATTCCTCGGCTTCAGCTATTTGAATTTCAAGTAGACTTTGAGGTTTGAAAAGGAAAAGTTAGACTTTCTACCTACGCATTTCTCCTTGCGTTCGCTGCGTTCTCCATTTGCACACTGCTTCGATCCTTCGACAAACCCGGCGGCAAAAATAAAGGTAGATTCACTCAGTAAGGGACAACAAGCTTGATAAATATTCCCGATAAGCTATTTTTAAAGATGTTAAGTGTATTTCAATAGTTAAAATTGCTCAGGAGAATGTATAAAGCGAAGAAAGAAGCGAGATAAGTTCACGTACCAAAGACTACGCCGAAACCTTCCCACTCGCGTAGAAGGATTTCCCGCTACAGCTAGATGGGAACCACTGACATGCGCAATGACTCGTTTCTGGACAATTTTACTTCCAGTAGCCGTAGCAGCGCCAGCCGTAGGGATTTGCTTAAACTCCCTAATGTCAAAGGAACGGACAGCTTCCTTTCCCGCAGACAAATTTGAAATTTGACAAAACCGAGCCCTATTGCTCTGTTGGTTTGTCAAAGGTAAATATTTCTTTCGATTTGTAAATTTGAGACAACTTTTGTCGCTAAGATTCTATTATCATCGATGTCAATTAATATCATGATCCCGTCCGCTTAGAGGACGAGGAGGGTCTGCTTACGAGAATGTGTAAATACAGAGTCTGACTGGGTGGCGGAATGGGAATGGAAAAAAGTGTCTCTTAGTGGAGAGTTAATTTGAAAATTAAACGAAACTTACCTGGAAGTTGAAGTTTGATTGAGATTCTTCTGGTCACCATAACATTTTAGAGATCAGGTGAGATTGCAACGCGCATGCGCAAGATCAGTCTTAAAAGTAGATTGTAGTCTTCTTGATTAATAACAGACCACAATCATGTGACAATATTAAAATATTGTATGACCTTGAAAGGTGCAACCACACTACAGTCCTCACAGGGCAGGGTAGCGCCACCGCACAAGGGCGGGCACCTGATCCCTAAATGTTATGGTGACTAGAAGAATCTCAATCAAACTTCAACTTCCAGGTAGGTTTCGTTTAATTTACAAATTCTTCTACGTCACCACATTTAAGGATCATGTGAGACTTCGTAGCCAAGATGACTACAATCTAACACTTTGAAATAACCTCTAAAATGGGTTACAAGTGAATGTGTGGAAAAACCTTAATCACACTAGCATGTTCCAAAGTAGCAAAACAACTTTAATATATTGAGCAATGGTAACTCCAGTAACATAAGCTACATGTAAACATAGCTTACTCTTTAAAGATATGCTGTCAAGGCAATGACATGAATAAAAATGTCTTTTCAAAGATTTAACAACAGTTCAAAAAACACTATATGAATATAGTATGGTATCTAATCATGAGAAAACTGCCTTGGTAAATTGCAATGCTTTGGTGCCTTCAACAGGAACATTATAATGTCTAGCAAATGTGGTCTCATTAGACCATCCAGCCTTTTCCAATATTAGTTGAAGTGGCAAACCCCCTTTAAGTGCCGCAGATGTTGATGCTGCCCGTGTACTGCGGGCCATGAAAACAGCTGTTTCAATTTTGGCTTTTGTTAGACATGTTTTTATCCACCTTCTTATTGTGTCCTTACTAGCTGCATGGTGTGGTTTTTGCAAACATGAGGTTCTTCTAAGATAGCATGTCAAAGTTCTCACCACACAAAGGTTTTCATCCTCTGGATACTTATGGAATTCAAGGAACATTGACTTAGTTGTAGGCTTGCTCTGCTTCAAGAGACCCATCTGGAAAGTTATAGTATCCTCCAATTCTATCATATTAGCCGTGTCCAACATATGTATCGATTAACTCATTGAGCACTAACTAGTAAAATTACCATAACAGTTTTTAGAGTTAAGTCTTTCAAAGACAGTTCCTTGTTAATTTTCCATTCTCGAAACATGTTCAACACTTTCTTTACATCCCACACTGAAGAGTATTTACTTTGTATCGGTCTTGACTCATATACACCTTTCATAAATCTTACTATAATGGGGTGATTGCCAATTGTGATTCTACTGTCAAAGTTCAGGCTGGATAATGCGTAGCGTGCAGTATTAATAATACTATACTTCAGTCCCGATACATAAAGATTTGTCAAAAACATCAAGGCACTGTTCACAGTGACTTCAGTTTTACTGATCTTCCTTTCACCACAAAATTGTATCCACTTTTTAAGATAGGCGTTGTATTGCTTTTGTGTTCCGTCTCGCCAGGACTTGAGAATGATGAGTTTTACTTCATCAGGAATTCCTTTTGCTGCCATTGCTTCCCTGATACATGACAGGCCATCAACTGGACCTTGTCTGAGTTGGCCAGATTGGGACAACTATCACTGCTTCTGCTTAGTCTTTTGAGATCTTCTGAAGGCATCTATTTATAAGAGAGAATGGGGGAAAAACATGAATGCTTTTATCAGTCCATGACAGTGAGAAAGCATCAGTCTATTTAGGTTGCTTCAGGGTCTGGTCGCCAGGCCACATATTTATCTAATTGCCTATTCAATCTACATGCAAATAAATCAAGTTCTAATGGGCCCCAAAGATTATTTATTTTAGAAAATATTGCAGTGTTCAATTGCCACTCTGTCCTGTCATTAAACAGACGGGATTCACAGTCAGCAACAGTGTTGTCTTTCCCTGGTAAATGAGCTGTTGTAATCCAATTATCATGCTCTAGTGCCCACATCCATATTTGTCTGGCAATAATATTGCATGGTCTGGACTTACTCCCCCCCTATGTTGTTAACATAACACACTGCTGTTGTGTTGTCACTTTCTACAGGGATGTGAGTCTTTTTTACATCATTGCACAATGACTTCAATGCAAACAAAATTGCTAAAAGTTCTAGCTCATTAATATGAAGGATGGTTTCATCTGGCAGCCAGCACCCCCCCCCCCCCCGTGCACTTATTATTTAGTTCTGCCCCCCAACCTTCTTTTGATGCATCAGACCTTATTGTATTGTATGGGTCAGTTTGCAATATTTTCTTTTTTGCATGGGTGATATTGTCACGCCACCGTTGTAAGTGTGACATACATGTCTCACTTATAGTACACAGTGCATCAAAGTTCCCGTTATTTGCTTTAAGTATGTCTATTTTCTCATTTTCGAGATTTCGGTTAAACAACATGCCCATTTGGACTCCAGGTAAACTGGAAACTAGGATTCCTATCATGTGTGCAAGATCTCTAATCTTGACTATTGATTTGTGCAAGAATTTAGTGCACTGTGATTGAATATTCAGGGCTTTCTCTGGTGTAATCCGTAATCCTTATTGTCATTGTCACCGAATTTACTATGAAGCCAAGAAATTCCAATTCTTGAGTAGGGTGAAAAACAGATTTGACTGGATGTATTATAAAGCCAAGCTTTTGGAATAATGTCACAGTTTCTCTAACATTTTCCCAGCATTCGAGCTCTGATTCCCCTTGTAAATAAGAGTCATCTAGGTAGGGGACCAGGAGATGTCCTTATTCACGAAGTTCAACATATACAGGTTTCAGCAATTTAGTGAATTTTCTTGGGCAGCAGGCCAGCCCATTAGGGAAGCAAGTGTATTGAAATAATATATTATTCCAATGAAATCTCAAAAATTTTCGATGCTCCACTGTCACTGGCACTGAGTAAGAAGCATCCTTAAAGTCTATTGATGCCATGTAACAGTTAGGCCTTATTAAGGAAGTGACTGTATGAATGCTTTCCATCTTAAAATGATAGTACTCAATATTCTCATTAAACTCTTTCAAATTTAGGATCAGTCTGAAGGTGCCATCTTTCTTAGGCCTGGCAAAGATTGGGGACACAAATTGTGCAATACAAGGCAAACATTCTTCAATGATTCCCTTATCAAGGAGTTTCGTAATCTCCTTATCAATAGCTACTTTCTCGATAGAATTAACATTACAAGTTAACCTCGTGCCCTGTTGACAATTCAATTCGCTACTGATCAAGTCGAGATAACTGTGGACGACTGTGTCCAAAATAGCCTTATCTGAAGTTAGTTTTTTCCACTCTGGGAGAAAATCATTAAGTCTATCAGCTCTGAATTCGTCAATAGGCACCAGGTTAATTGTTTCCTTCTTAAAATGAATGCAGGTAGGAGATTCACTCACTGTTTCCGGCGTAACAGAGCTTACTGCTTCTGGTTTTCGTATCTCCCTTTTTTCTCTTGTTGGTTGTACAATCGTTTGCCTAAAAAAGGCTTTCGAGAGCTGGATACGTTTGCGCTGTGCGAACTCCTAGAATATTTATAATCGTTGCCGCGGTATCCTCGCGAGCGGCCATATTGTTTACTAGGAAATCTCTTCCTGCTCGATTGACCATGGGGTTTTACCATGGTCTTGTCAATGTCTTCCAACCTTTTGGAGGTATCCCCCCCGAATAGGAAGTTGTTCACAGGGACTGACGAGGAGAATAGCGAGGTTTGGTAGTCTTCATTGAGGTCGGGTTTTATGCACTCTCGTCGTCATGTTGATCTCGAAATTTGCGTAGCTAAGCATTTCTATAGCTGACATTCCTTTGTCGATCAGCTGGTTAAGTTTGCTCTCATAATCTATACTGTCATTCACTGACTCGTCATTTGCTCTGGACTTCAGGTCCAGCATTTCATTGAGCATTTTGGTGACCTGAATGACACCTTTGATCAACATGCCTTGGGCTGTTTGTACCCTCGAGTCAAAGGACCTCGTGTTCGGCCTCAGCCTGTTCCAAATAAGCTCGTCCACTTTTGTGGCGACCAAACTTTCGTAGTTTTGTGGTCGGAGGATTTTTTCCCCTCTTCTTTGAGCTTTGATTCTTCAGGTTTTTTCAATTTGAACATGGGCCCGTTCACGAGTGTAGCAAGTTGTTCGTTGACAGCAACGTCTGTCGGTTCTGTCTTTGTGAGGCGTTGAGCAATTGCGTCGAGTACATCACATTTTGTATCTAAGCTTTTCGACCGTTTTGCAGCGATTTCTGTCACATCGTCTGACAAGACAGATATTTGTGATGGGGAGGCATCTCTTTGGCGTTTTGACCGAGGCTCGTCGCACCGAGCGCGATCGTTGGTTTTGGCGCCATTTTCATTGTCACTCTCACTCCTGTACTCTCCCTCGGAGCTCGCCAACAGATTATTTTCCTCTGTGGACCAAGTTCTTTCAATAGTATTTTGCAGTTTTTCAAACTGCCGAGTCAAAGTTGTTTGGAGAGTAAGCATAGAATTCGTTAGCATACTGCCAAATGTTGACAGCTCACTCTGTTGTGTCCTGTCATATTCGGGCGCGTTTCCCGACAAACCGTTTGAAGTAGTGTTTCCTACACCACTAGTGCCCTCTGACCTGGGAACCTCGTTGCCGCCTTGAGGGAGCTTCTTTGCCTTCTTTTTAGAAGAGCTTTTCGAGGCGGAATCCTCAGTATGTTCAATATTTGACATTTTTTCACGCCTGATTCGAACATTCGTGACCAATCTTGCTGACAAGGAAATGCGCACTGATCTTGCGCATGCGCGTTGCAATCTAACATGATCCTTAAATGTGGTGACGTAGAAGAACCGTATTTCACTTGAGAGGGCGTTGGGTTTAAGAGCAGATCCTTTTGACTAAGAATTTTTTCTGATACTGCTTAATAATTACTGATCCCCGTGAAATTCTATTGATCTCTCTCTGCATTAAATCAACGATTGTAGTCTTCAAGATGACAAAACAACTGTATGAGGAAAACGGAGGCGGTCCTTTTTGTTAGCAGGGAAATTATCAGTGGTAATATAATAAAACGCGCTAAATAAGCGTGCGGCAATATTAAAATATTGCAGTGTCCAGGCTGCATTATTAAAAATATTGCAGCTTATTTTTGGAAATTTAATGTATAAAGCGCACCAAAACTGATAGCTCACCACTTTGTCAACATTACCGTTTGCGTTTAACTCTCGTTTATTGCAACTTAATTTTTTGTTTCGAAGTGCCACTTTAATCAACAAAAACTTTCAAACACTGTAAATAAAAATTCAATCAAGGAGACTTATAGTATGGAGCACAACCTATTGCATTAAGAAGTATTATATTCATCAGTTTATTTACAGGAAATAACAATTCTAGTGGAATTAGTGCTAACAACTACTGACTGATTACTACCCTCTTGATCACATTTTTCCGGACTTACTACTTTAACCTCTCGTGCAGTATAATTTTCCCCAGCATCGTTTTCATCCTATTTCTCTACATCAATTATAGCCTTTTTTGAAGGAGAACCCTACAAAATTTCGCTTGCTTCCCTTTTGAGTGCTGATGAGGTACATTTATATGCTCTGACACCATGGGAAGAACGATGACCAGTCGTTTCTTGGAGAAGTTGTCCTGAAACACCACCATCATACAACCGTGTAGCACACGAACACCGAAGAGAGTGATTAGTGTAGTACCCACCGATTTCTGCTGAAGTATCTGCCTTCGTAGAGCTCTGTGTAATAAATAATCCTTCGTCTTCCGACGAATCCATCCTCTTTCTAAACCCAGGTTCGCACTGAGTAAAATGACTGAATTCTCTGGCTTCTAAAGTATGCAAATTAGCAGTGTTACACGCCTTGCACGAATTAATTCCATCATTAGAATTGTTTTGAACAACTATAACAAAGAGCTACAATAACAACCCTCGGCACAATTAAAATCTAAGATATATTCATCACAACAAAGAACAATAGCAATGAGCATCACAATTATCACACATAGGTGCGACTAAAATCGAAGAGTCCAACACAGACACAGAACAATAGGATTTCATGGGGATCAATAATTATGATAGATAATGGTAGGCCTCCGCTGGCTGCAATATTTCTCCTAATGCCATGTGCCGAAGTAATTATCCATTAAATACTGCGTTGTGTGAACAAAGTGAATTGAAGAAACATATGGAGACTTTTTGTCTAGTCAAGTCACTTTTTATATCCTACTGGTACTGTGACTTGTAGTATTTAAATTTTCAGTTTATATGGTTATTTTTTAGAGTAATATAAATTCATCTTGGCAGTAAGAGGGCACGGTAGTCCAGTATTGCTTTTAAAAGGGAAGATGGCATGATGCTTGAATCAACCCAACTATTCCGCATCGAATTAAAAGATTAATAATTCATCATATTGACGTGACTTTACTTCAACTCCAAGAATAGCAAGGGCTAACCATGTTTTTTTTCCTCGGTGCCTAGTGGAGAAAGTTATTGTTTTCCTACTCCCCCCCTTCTTTTTGTAACTCCGCACCTCTTCGCTCGATTAGTTATTGTTGAATTTTCTCAAGATTCCAACGACTTGAAACCAAACTCCTCAGCATCCCGAGTTCCCTAAAAACCTTGAATTCTTCGGTATCTCGAGCCATACACCTGATCGACACCTACTACTCAAGCCCTTAGTATCCTTCGAGTCCTTAAAGTATCCCAAATTAGGAAGTATCATTAAACCTCTGTATCTCAAAATCCCAAGTGTAAGGAGTCTCTATAAGGAGACTACAGTATCTCAAATCCCCCAAAATCTCGTTGTTCAGTGTCTTAAACCCCCACCCAACGCCAGCCCATGCATTTCAGGGCCCATGGTGTCTCATTCCCAATATTTTGAGTCCCCACATCTCTCACCATCCAGTTTCTCGAACCCTTTCATCTCTCAAATCTTCAGACAGAGAGAGTAAAGAATCCCTGATTTTGCATTATTAACAAAGGTTTATAATTTCTAGGAATTAGCCCTGCTAAAGGAAAATACAACATGGCTACTAGCTGGACAGCAGAACTTGATAAAAAAGAGCACAAAAACTGGGTAATGGTCGGATGTGCCTTAAACATAACAAAAAATGGAATTACACCACTAATCCAAAGGAAAATGGAAGCTTGGTACCAGTCACTTATTTCTAGCCCCCCTCTGCATTCACTTCCCCTATGTACCTGTGCACGTCCCTCGTCCAGGTGTGCCACTTGTACCACATGGAAGAAGGAGCTAGAGCGCCTCCACATCTCTTTACGACCAAAGATTTGCTGGAACAACAGTGACAGACAACAATGGGGATCTCAAGCTGGGGCATGGGAAATAGCAAAAGTCTTCATGCCAACATTAGGAACACGGAAAGGAGATGTCACTGATGCCAATACTACAGACATTGGCGGGCTTCTTAATATGTTAGAATGGTGTCCTTTCATCCATCCTCCTGTCAATCGAGCAGTTCTGAGTGCAGTCCGAGACGAGGGAAGAAATCACTGGGCTCATTCTCCAAAACAAGAACTTCAAGAAGCAGATGTCAACACCATATTCGGGCACCTTACCAGTCTGCTAAATGACCCTGTCTTCAACGCAGACAGAGCCGTGCAGGAATCTTCTAAAGATTTGCAAGACCTGTTTCATCATGGACTCGTAAGTGTAAGGGAATCCGAAGTTGAGGCTCTTCGTTTACTGCGTCAATCGCTGGTTACAGACCTGACAAGGTGCAAGGATGATTTATCTGAAGTAAAAACACAAAGCAGGGTACATAAAGACGAGATTGTTGAGCTAAGGGAGCAACTAGGGGAAATGGATTCTGTAAGAAGCGACCTGAGGAAAGGCCAGAATGACTTACTAGAAACTCAAGAAAATATCAGGCAGCTCACTTTAGAGATAAAAAGACGCGAGGAGTGTGCTACGAGAGACATATCTGAACTGAAAAAGCAAGGAGAATTCCATCTCAAGGAGATTGCTAAACGTGGAAAACAACTTAATGACGCACTGACAGATGTTGAAGGCCTTAAAGAGGAAATTTCAATGCTATCAAAAAGTGTGGAAAACTTCAATAGGTTGCTTAATGAGCGAGATGATTTGCAGGGTGCCTTACATGTTATCAGCGAGGATCTGGGCAATATGGCAGGCTGTCTGGATGTTGTTGTGCTGGACCTTAGCACATCAAAAGATAGAATCGCCGACTTAGAGGCCACCATCGAAACCATGAAGTCTGAAGTGAAAGAAGTGACAAATGAAGTGGAAGCTCTGAAAGCGAAATCTTCGTCTGGGAAGGAAAAAGAGGATATTGCCGCACTTTGTACCGCACCCCGTAGATTGCAAGAATTCACTGGACGAGATTCAGCTCTGATTTGGTTAGAACAGAATTTAGTGCAGGATACGGATTCGGCAAATCTTTCATGCACATCTTGCTGCACAAAAACCATTTGTGGCCTTGGAGGCTGCGGAAAGACTTCTCTTGCTGTAGAATTTGCCTGGAGAAGGAGGAACCACTTCCCAGGTGGAGTGTTTTGGATTAATGGGGAAAGTGATGAAAATGTAGATAAATCAGTTTCCGAGAACCTTGCTCTACTCAATAGACCTGCGTCGACAAGTGAGAAAGTCGATGATTCCCTGAACAGCTTTCTGGCTTTGTTATCAAACAAGGATTGTCAATGGCTACTGGTAGTAGACAATGCAGATGAGTTGACGAGCACAAAGTGTCCCAGTGGTGTGAAGAAAATATGCAAAGGGCCCTGGCAAAGGAATGCAAAAGCACCAAAGAATGGACACATACTGTTCACCACCAGGAAAAACGCTAAGGATATCAAAATATCATTGAACTTGTCACCCAAAGACTGTTGGGAGCTGCAGTGTTTCAGTGAAGAGGAAGGCGCCCTATTTCTAATGCAAAGAACGGGCCTTGATGGGGAATCCTCTTACAAAGAAGCAATCGATCTGGCAAAGGAGCTGGGAGGTCTCCCTTTAGCCCTCGCGCAAGCAGCAGCCTACATATCTGCGCTTCCCATTCCTTGCACCTTTAAAACTTATCTCGACAAGTACCGAGATGTAAAGCTTCGTCTATTAGAGCAGCAGCTGGTCACCGCTCTCAGTAGTATAGAGGCTCAGCATCGTTTATCTGTACACACCAC
Organism: Stylophora pistillata; assembly: GCF_964205215.1. Classification (NCBI taxonomy): domain Eukaryota; kingdom Metazoa; phylum Cnidaria; class Anthozoa; order Scleractinia; family Pocilloporidae; genus Stylophora; species Stylophora pistillata. The sequence continues at coordinate 7,972,858 of NC_142526.1, read as the reverse complement.
CTGGGAAATGAATTTTGAATTTGTGGCTGAAAAATCGCCTGCTGCTGCCACCATGATGCGTATTGCATCCTTTCTAGAGTCTGAAAATATCCCTCTAGTGGTCATAAATCCTGGTTTTCCTGTACTGGATCAAGTAGAGTTAAGAGATGCTGCAAATTCCGAGATTGACATCGCTGCCATTCTTAAGGTGCTGACCTGCTATTCCCTTTTCTCAGTTGATCAGCAAAGCAGAGTATTCAGTGTCCACAAACTTGTTCAAGAAGTCGTTCGAGGTAATCTTACTACAGGTTTAAGAACGGAGACTTTGGTTGCAGCAATGCGTGTTTTGCACTACGCACTTGTAAAGAAAAGTGAAGGCTGTTTGAACTTTTATGATGGCTCAAACTGTGTTGAAGTAAAAAAAGAAGACCAAAATACTCTCACCCTTCTTTTGTTAAATTTCCGGAAGTTGAAAGATCATTTAGAAACAGAGATCAATGAAATTTGCAGCGATGAAACCTTAGATAAATTGCTTTCCTTTGTTGACCTCTTGATTGGAACAAGCGTTTCCTTTCGTAGACTACATGCTGAATTCTCAGTATTTCGGGCACAAGTTCACAGAAGCCAGGCTCACAAGGACCCAGATATTACTCTTCAAGTGATGTTGAATGCAAGTATTAGCAAAAAAAATTGTTCCGACGTTGAAAGCTACAAAGAAGCGAAGAAGATATGTGAAGAAACCGTACAGAAGTTAAATGGGCTGGAAAAGTCTGGTGCAATCATTAATCACGATATCAAATATCGAGTTCTGGAACAAAGTGCTTCGTATTACGCTTCGCAAGGACAGTGGGAAAAGAATCACAAAGCGCTATTAGACATCGAAAGGATGAATTTGAAAGTTAGCCGCCAACATGCTGTGGAGTTACAGATGCTGATAGGAAGGGCAGAAAACTACGTTTCGGCGTGCAATTTCAAATTAGCGTTGAAACGTCAAAAGGATGCGTTAAAACTTGCTAGGGAAATACAACCTCCAAATCCACAACTCCTAGTTCGTGTTCTTCAGCATCTGGCATCGTTATTCAACAGAGAGGGAAAAGTAGATGAAGCGAAGCCGTATGCCGAAGAAATTGTAGAAATTTGTAAGACAATGAGAGCGGAATCTGTTGATTATATTAGGGCGATGACCAGCGCTCTCGAAATACTTAGTGAATTTGATCATCAGGCTTCAGAAGATATGCTTCTAAATATCCTCAAAAAATGGTGGCCGCAGGTACACGAGGGCGTGATAAACTGTTGTGTTGAAACTTCCGCATTCGAAGATGAAGGTGATGCTGATTACTTGGCCGGAATTCTGGAGGCTTTGCAAATTTGTTGGAAGAAAGGAACGAAGGTATCTAAACCATTATTTGTTACTGGTACAGAGCAGAGAAAGATAAAGGAATACTTGACAATTGGACAAATTTTATTGGAGATTCGGAAAAGATTCTATGGTAAGATTCATCCAATGCTGACCAAACTTTATCTGCGATTAGCTGAAGCGCACAATTTGTTGGGGAATGTGGCATGGAAAGAAGAATGCTTTGAGCTGTCCGAGCAATGCAAAAATGGAGAAGGGACAGAGCAAACTCAATTCTATCAGGGCATACCACCTTGTAAGTTTGGTATGTATCGTGCCCGGGAGCTCAACGACCGTGGTGGTAGTTTGTTCAAGGAGCAGAATTATTACGGCGCAATGAAGGCATACACTGAAGCATTACGTGTGTCGCCAAACGATGCCAAGGTGTTGAGCAACAGAGCTGCCGCTTACCTAAAGCTATCGGAACGGCAGACCTCAGCGATGGACAAACGTAAGAGTCTCCAACTGGCCTTCGCTGACTCAGAGAGTGCAATAAAGGCAGACCCCTCTTGGATGAAGGGGTATTATTGGAAAGCTGTCTGCCTTGCCTATCTTGGCAAGCGAGGCCCTTCACTTGCAATGGCTGCAGTCGCTCAAGAGCTTTTTCCCTCAAATTTTTCAAACATTCCGAAAGTTGTGGCTCGGTTTGGAAGCTTTGATCTTCGGGTAGTGACCACGGTAGAGCATCTTCAAACTGCGACTGAAAAAGCACCTTCGCAGAATCTAGTAATTTTGGTGAAACAAGGAAGGTACCGGTTACAAGAGCCCTTAACAATTTCAGAAGGTGCCGTGATGGTCGGTGTTGGTGACGTTCAAATTAACTGCCCATGTGGTGTTCCTCTGAAGTATGATAAATCCAATTACATGGAAAACATAATACTTTCGCCAACAGTGGAGTTTATTCAAAGAATTAAAGAAGAAGCAAAAGTTTGCCTCGATCGTGGACGAGTGGAGAAAGCACTGGCGTTGTATAATAAGGCTCTGGCTACTTGTCCAAATAATCCAAAGATTCTCACAAGCAAAGCCATAGCCTTCTTAAAATCTGCCCAACAACAGAAGGATATTCCATCCAAGAGGTCGTCGCTGCAGCGTGGATTGAACGATGCTGAAGCTGCCATCAAAGCTGACCCTTGCTGGCCGCTTGGTTATCACACCAAGGCAATAATTTTTGCAGAGCTGGGCAGAAAGCCAGAAGCACTAGCTGCTGCTGCAGTATTTAAACACCTGAGCCTTGGTCGGGATGTCTCTGAGGTTACCAAGCTTTGTGGAGAGCTTCAAGTTCATGTTGTGGAATCGTCCAATGAGCTGCTGTGTGTTTTTGAAAATGTTAAGCAGCTCGAGGGAAAGAACCAGGTCCTTTTGTTAAAAGAAGGCGAGTATCTGTTGGAGAGAAGTGTTGACATTTCAGAAGACATTGTGATCGTTGGTAACGGGAAAGTGTCAGTTGCGTGCAAGAATGGGGCACCTTTTCACTTTAAAGCAGCATATCATGTTGAGAATGTAGAAATGCCTTCGGACTGTAAAAGCCAGTAGGAATCAAAAGATAACAGCTCAAATGACACCGAACCAAGAGTAATAAAACTCTACCAAGGCTTACCAACTGTTGATTCCAACAATTACGGTGACCGAGAAAGAAGCGACCGTGCTAAGAGTTTGTTCAAAGCGCAAGATTATTACGCCGCAGCAGAAGTATACTCTGAAGCTTTGCGTCTTTCTCCAAACGATGCCAGGCTGTTGACCAACAGAGCTGCCAGTTATCATAAGTTATCGGAGCAAAAATGGTCATCACGGGAAGACAAGCAGAAGATGCTCGAACAAGCCCTGGTAGACTCACAGAGGGCAATCACTGTTGATCCCTCTTGGGCAAAAGGTTATTACCGGAGAGCTGTCTCCCTTGCCCTTCTTGGTAGACGAGGACCTTCACTTGCAACAGCTGCGATTGCCCGGCATCTGTTTCCGTTGAGTTGCACACACATTCCAATAGTTGTGGCACACTTTGGAGACTATTATTCTCGCGTCGTTAACACAGTACAGGACCTTCAAACTGCAACTGACAAAACAGACACTGAAGCAAAGAAGCTTAAGAGGAAGAACAAAGTCATTTTGATGAAAGAAGGCGAGTATCTGTTGGAAAGAAGTGTTGAAATTTCAGAAGAGATTGTGATCGTTGGTCACGGGAAGGTATCAGTTGCGTGCAAGACTGGAGCACCTTTTCGCTTCAAAGCAGCATATCATGTTGAGAATGTGGAAATAGCTACGGACTTTGACAGCCATGAGGAATCACAAGAGTGCAGTTCAAGTGACACTGAACCAGAAGTGATACGCCTAGCAACGCCCTCCGGGTACGACAACACAAGCAATGAATGTAAGGTGAACTAGCGGACGATGAAGATTTGTCGCTTGGACTGAAATCCTTTTTAATGAGGTTTCCCAGTAAATGATCTTATAAATGAAACACAGAGCATGCTGAATTATCGTTTATAGAGACAGAAAAAAAAGCAATGAACATGCATTATTGAGTTGCATCATTTAAATGCTTTAACTATAGGGATGAGGACCTAGGCGCAAGTTGACTGAGGTGCCATGCCCTCACAGAAGTAACTTAAAACTGAATAATTAAGTTTTTAGATGAAAAGCGAGCATCATAAAATTTCATATTACTCGTGAAAATTATTTCTAGATAAAAGGATTAAGGAATCTGTATGAGAGGGAAAATTGTCGAAGTATGTGAGTGTTCAGTTAGACTTTGTTCTCTCTTTAACTAAAGTGGGTTAGCTGATGGCAAGTAAAAAAGACAAACCTCACCCCATCTTGTCTTACCTTAGATAACAAGAATTCGACTCTAGTGGCTAATTAATAAATTCTTGATTCACAATTATAGTGTTTTCATATGACGTCACGGCTGCCATTTTGGTTTTCCTAAACAGTGAAAAGTTGGCCATATTGATGTTCCAAACTAGTCATGGTTGAATTCTTCTTCAATGCACTTTTTTTTTTCTGTTGCACTTGATCCCGTGAATGAAAAAGCTCTATAGTAATTATGAGTGATCATTATGATTTGAACCATCGATGCATAATCGTCATCAAGGTGTTTATATCTTCATCGTTACCTGATTTGGTTCGCATTGACTACGACAGTTGAGTGAGGTGTGACGATGGTTTGGAGACCAGGTTTTGATGTTAAAATCTTGTTGTTATCATGGGCAGCTCGCTTCGTTTCCAGTGGTAACGTGTCGTTTGACTTCTTTAAGCGGGCTTCCATATTTGACAGTTGGTGACGCACGGCTCACGAGATTCGGTTACCATTAGAAACGTGGAAGGTTGCTCATGACAACACCAATATTTTAAGGTCAAAACCCGTCACCAACTTTTTTTTGCACCTCACTCAACTAATAATCGTAGGTCTTCCTTGGCACGCACACTTTGCCCGTTAAGGTGATTCGTCGATATTGCATTGCGCATCCTTTACTGCGCATGAAAATCACGTAATTAGGAGTTGAAGCGAGCGTGCATTCCGTGGACGCGGTATTAGGGACCTTTAGCAGTCATGACGGCAACGCCGAGGAAGACGTCGATTAAAAAAGGAATTTCTGCTTCAATTAGAAATTCGAAATTGGTTGCATGTGTTTACCGACTTTACCGTCTCCAACGGCGCCACACCTCAACCTCAGCATAACGTATATTAGCCACGTTGAGGTCTAAATGGAAATTACAATGATTTGCCGTTGTGCTTTCCGCTCTCAGACGACGCAAATTTTGGTGATTTCACGTTGTTGGTTTACAAAGGACGGCTAAGAAATGTCTTGAAAGTTTTAAAACGCACGTGCTGGCTATTTTTCGGCCCATTAAATCTTTTGTTTAATTTCGCCACTTCCTCGTTGCCGTCGCCGTCACCGTCGTGGTTAACTCTAGTCTCCCTCGCAGCCGTTTTTTTTTGGATGTCACGCAACGCTCCCCCAAAAGAACCATGTGTTTTTTTGGGGGGAGCGTTGCGTGACATCCAAAAAAACGGTTGCGAGGGAGACTAGGTTAACTCAAGGTCTCTTTTAATTTCCAGCCAATGGACCAAGTGGAGAAGAACGATGGGTTGTAGCTCTTGAAAAAACACAGTGGCCTCTATTTTGTATTGCATAATATTGCTGAATAAATTATCCCCTTTAAATTGGAGAAATAAAAAAAAAAAAAAAAAAATTAACGAAGGGAATAAAAAAGATATAGCAGACAGCCTGCACGAAGCCCGTTACGCGATGATGCAAATTATGACTAGATGCAACGACTTGAAGAACGTTTTGAGTCGATCTTGTTTGAAATTGCATAATTTTTCCACAAATTATATATCGAACTGTTTCATACGTTCCAAAATGCAAGTCAAATTTTAAAATTTTGGTGGAAAAAATATTTAACAACTAAGCGTTACGGTCAATTTAAGAAGTGATTGACATGCAACCTCTCCCCTTAATATCTATACATTATTCAGTATAGAGGTAGTGAGAATACTCTGATCGAAAACCAAGTTTCTAATCTGGATGGATTAGAAACTTGTAGAGACCTTGTTCAGTGGAAGTTTGATCTTACACCCACGCCTGATAAGACAAGACATTTCTAAACTCTACACCATTTACAGAATTAAAATTCTAATGGTAACAGCACTGAGTGGATAATTTCATTTGTGTCTAGTTATAAAAGTGATTAACAAATTAAGGAGAATACATAATGGAAATCCTTCTTATTAATTACAAGTCAACAAAATGCATAACAGTAGTGGCACATGGGAAAGCACATGTACTGTCCAGCTACAGGCATGACACTGTACATGTCCTATTAGTGCTCAACTTGGGCTGGTGATAACCAGTCACTTTCAAGAACTTCATCATATATAGTTTTGATTTCCATGTAATACTAAAGAACTATTGATAATTAGTATAATTTCAGAGCTGAGCAAAGAGTTTCCAGCAATCTGATTGGTCGAGCGGTTCCTTATATGATGCTATATAAACCGCTCCGCGCCGTTTATATAAAATGTTAAAATAAAATGTTAATGTTACTAAAATGTTATGATTTTAGACATTTCTCTGTTGTTCAGCTCTGAAATTATACTAAAACAATTATTTGCCTCAGGTTTGGTGAATATTGTCGAATAATCCCCTCGACTTCGTCTCGGGGATTATTCGACGATATTCACCTAGCCTTCGGTGAATACGGTAATTGTTAAGTATAAACCACCCCTTTACAAAATAGAATCAAATAGTGGCAAAGGTCAAGTTTAGATGATGGAGTAGAGCTACTCACGTACTACTGTGATAGAATTTGGTCCACCAAGGGAATTCACACACTATATGTGCATTTATTGTCAACACATGACTTTTTACTGTATTTGTTTAGCTTGAGTGATAGAAAAAAAAAACTATTCGGTACATACACATTTGCATTTCATCTGTAATCTTTACCCCATAGGAGTGCCATCTAGTACTCCCCTGTTTTTACACTGAAATCTGAAGTGCCACATGGCACTGTTAAGGTTCCTATGATCAAGCCAATGAGGATGCATTGCTATTGTGGTCCATTTGTTGCTAGTAAGTCATTTCCAGTTATTTCTATTTCCATATTGACTTTACATCAAAGTGAATAGTTTTGTAGGTTTTGTTTTTTCTCTTTAAGATCTAAGATCAAGCCAAACTCAAGTTACAGTTTGTTAAAAGGAAAACTCAGCCAAGTGCCCTTCTTGATTAAGACTGCTCCTTCCAATAAGAGCCCCTCTCCTTTAAGCTGAAATTTTAATCAATAATGTGAGTGCTTATTCAAGGAAATACTGTATCATACTTTAATGACTGAAACAATATTCATTCAAGTATTACTCTGGCAAAAGCCAATGTCTGTTTGAGCCACACCAAAGAAAATTTGCATTCAATGACAAAAGAACTACAACAATGCATTTGATTTTGACGTCTGTTTATTCAAGACATTCAATTAGAGTTACAAGACTAATCTTTACGATTCATCTTCGCCCTCCTCATCTTCGTCTTCATTGTTGATCTGGAAGTACCTCAGCTCATAGGTAGCTTGTGCAGATGATACAACTCGCAGCCAGTCACGAAGATTGTTCTTCTTCAGGTACTTCTTAGTCAGATACTTAAGATACCTGCAACAAATGCAGATGGGTTCAGTCATTTTATTACAGCAACTCTGGCATCTTACAAAGACAGTCCTGTAGCTGAATCTATCACGGCTTGCTTTCATTCATGGAAATCTCTTTCACATAATTTCTAATTTGAAAGCTGGTTTGGCTGTGGTAATCACTTTAAGTTGGAGAAAGTTAAAACCAGATGTGATGACGCAACTATAGATACCTTCCTAGGTAGGACCAACATTAAAGAATTCTTACTTGTTTGAGCACGTTTCTAGCTAAGAATGAAGAGCCTGTCCCCTTAATAAGTATGTAAAAATGTGATATTTTAACAAATTCTCAAAACTTTTTTAACTTACGTACAGGTTGATATGGGAAAAAAAAAAAATAAACAGTCAAAAGTAGATGTTACAATTTTTTTGCATGAATGAGCTCCGAAAAAGATTGCTTCCTATACTTCAGCTAACACTTTGAACCATAAAAACATCCTAGGTTAGGTCAATAGTGGAAAATGGTGCAATGGTTAGGGGTTTTTAAGGAGGGTAGGGGTCAGGGAGGCTTAGCAATGAAAAATCATGAGTTTTAGTTCAATTCCAACCTTTGAAGAAAACTTGTCAAATTTCATGATACGTATCGTAATAGCTGAAGGAAATAGGAATTCTTAAGAACACAAGTTGCATGTTAAGAAAATTTGTTACACATTTGAGCCACCAAACTCACCTTTTGGAGAATGGAATGTCAGAAACAACAGTGATCTTGTTCTTCTGACGATCAATGGACACATCACTGCCAAAATTATTGGTCTTGCCACCAACTTTAATCCTCTCATGGAGAAACTGTTCCTAGAAGACAAAAATGTGGCTCTTAGGGAAGGTGGCCCTAAGCATGGCAAACCAATTAAATTTCTTTCCTACCCTCATTGTTTTCTCTACAAAAAAGGTTATTAAGCAGCATTTAATAACTGCAGAGAAATATTTGAGGGCTGTATTTTACTTGAATTTAACACTGCAAAAAAAGGAAAATTGTTAAGAACTTAAGAATAACAACCTTCTCACATCTTAAAAAAAAAAAAATCATTGATCTATTTTTCCAGAGAAGAAATATATTCCAGTCCCTAGATAAGCACTCATGATGGTGCAATTTATCTGAAAAGGTTTTCAGTCAACAGAGACAAGCCATTAAAATTTTTAATAAGCTTTTTTTTTTGGTTTCCATGTTCAAAAAAAATACCACTGTTACAGTCATATTTTCTGGTAGACAAAGAAGCAAACCCCAAGATACTGAATTTTTTTTTTTTTGCCTTGAGGTTTTCACATCTTTTCCAAAATTGGCAGCCCTACAGTTACTCTGCCACAGCTAGAACATTGTACCACATTCACAATTAACCTGCCCTGCAATATATTTTGGTTTTAGAAACTAAACTGAAAATGTAAATTGACCAATGTAAAGAGTTCTTAGAGCTGAAATTTCAAGGGTTTACCCTTCATCAGAGCAACAATGTTTCTTAGATAAGAAAAGATAGTTTATTTATCCACTTAACACCTAGGAGCATTTTGCATACTCATTTACAATACGCAAGTGCAATTGCAAAATACTGAAAATAATGAAAATTACCTAAGTATAAAGGACTATAAATAATCATGTGCACAGCACAATAACAAATTCTTATTATGGTGCTTAGTGATAAATAAAATGGTACAAGGTTTAATTAGTTTATTATACTTCTAAAAGTATTCCCAGAACCAGTTATTCTAGTATTATGTGGTAGAGTATTCTAAAGGTGGCTGGCTATGGATGCAAAGGAATTAAGGTGCCACCTGCTTTTAAAAAAATTTTGCTTAAGTTTAGTGCCTCTTAAGAAACTTACTCTATTTATTCATCTGTCCTACAATAGTTTTGGAAAGTTATGAAAACAATAAGATCATTACTCACAAAGTTGGCTACATCCATGATGCCATCTTCAACTGGATGAGTACAGTCCACAGTGAACTTCAACTGTGTTTTTTTCTTCTGTTGCTTCTTTTTCTGCGTAAAAATTAAACAAGAGAGATTCAATCAACAGTGTCAATAAATACAGTAACAGTCAACCTTTTAACTTGCAGAATTGATTAACATGTAAATTCTATAATATCCATACATTACCCAGCAAACATAATAATAATAATAATAATAATAACACCTTTATTTAGACACAATAATGTTTAAAGCTGAACAGCTTGTGGGATCGTGTGTAAATGCAAATAAACTCTAAATTAAATAGCTTCAAATGATGATGGTTAGTGAGGAGAGGGAAAGACCGGAGTACCCGGAGAGAAACCTCCCTTACTATTATATTATTATTATTAATGGTCCTAAGAGAGCAATAAGAATACTCAAACTTATAAGGTTAAGAATGTTTTCTTGATCTCACTTCTTTAATTTACAAGGAAATGTGTGGAAACTAGAGGGGAGATTTAGCAATCAGATTTTGGGAATGGGTTAAGGATGAAATTATGACCAAGAAATTGGGAATACATATTTTTCATCCACTTTCTCCCCGTATGTTTCCTTACTATTGGTTTATATGTAAATTAAGAGTTAATTAACATGCAAGAACCGTTTTCTACTAAGGGAGTACATTTTCTGACCAACCCTGAGACCACTAATTCTTTCACGTCCTTCTTCAACAATCTGAGATATCTACATGGTTTCCTGAGACAAGGTTTCGCGTTAACAAATCTTTGTAAGCAAAAACGATGTTACTTTAAACTAATCACATATAAGCCGCAAGAATCAGCTCGGGAACACTTAAATTAACGACAAAACTTCTAAACATGTATCGAGGAGTTAAAAAAATTATATTCAGTACATGCTATAATTTCGATGAAGACGTGTGGGTTAATAATGGTTAGAACGCCCCAAAAAGGTACTCAAAATGAAGAAAAAAACGTTCTCTTAAATTTCATCTCATACATCAGTAGTTAAACGCGTTTAAATATGGTAAAAAAGGGTAAAACTCTTAATAATTCTTACCGCCGGCATGATGGCTCAAGAGAGAAAGAAAGAGAACACATGTGGCAATGCAGGGGGTACTTGACCATTCGCATGCGCTGAAATTAATTCAGCTGTATAAACCAGCCTGCGGGCGCCTTGATGATTCAAAATGGCGCCCAGACGGCCAAGCGAAGAAGAGTTGGGAAGAAAATGGGATCGGTGCCTTGTAGATACAACCTTTAAAACTGGTATTTTAAAAATCAAGAAGAGGTAGAAAATAATTCTGATAAGAGGTCGTTGAATTTATCTCACACGTTTTTTTTTTCAGTCGGTGGAGCCGTGTTTGGCGGTGTACTTTCGTTATTGTTCTTCAAAAGTAAGTCCGGAGAAACCAAAGTTTAAGTGTAAGCTTATGCAGAAGTTTTAAGCTCTTTGAGAATTGTAAAATTCGTGTATTCTTCTGAAAACTAGCCTTGAAGGTTATTGTTGTGAAATTCCTTCTCGTTACAGGATTCCAATTTTGACTCAACACCAATATTGTTAAAGACGATGTGTTCCCAGACATGAAATCACTGGTTTCAACTCTTCACTCCAAAGATCTCATTAGTGATTCTCCTTACTGTCTGCCACACAATTATTATGATATGATTTTGGAGAATTTGGTATTGGATCAACTTTAAGATCCACTAGTTGATATTTTTCTTCATTCCTCTCCCTTGTCTTCTTTATATTGTATTTGTATCGTAAGGAGAAATTCTCTCTTGGTCACCAACAGGAGTTGAAGGGTGTAAGGGTTTTAAATGTCTTTGGCACTTCTACACCCAAAGCATCTTCACAAAAAATGAAAAGCTCATCTACAATGTTACTATCATCAAAGCTTAAATGAAGCTAATTAGTCAAACGAAGGAAAATTTACCTCTTGCACTGTGGAATATTTCCTACAAATAAGACAAAGAAGACTTAACAGGATGAAGGCTTGGAATCTATTGTTTGGATCTTTCTTTATAAAAATTATTGTAGCATCTTCTAATATTCTAATATATTTCCTTCCTTTTATATGAAGGGGCTGCATGGCCTGTCACATTAGGTATTGGTGTAGGCCTTGGAGCTGGATATTCAAACTGTAGACACCAGTTGTACTGGCAGGGTCCCCCTGGACCTCCATTTGGAAGGCCTCATTGGGGAAGGCCTGGTGATGGTGGCGAGAGACGACCCCCTTTCAAGGTAGGTCAAAGGAAATGAAAAAGGTGTCACAGGAAGTGCTTAACCATCAAGACAAAGCATTTTTCTCTTTATTCTGGTTATTTAGCGACACTAGAAAGTCTTGGCCAGCCAAGGTGATTTCTTTTTTTTTTTCTGTGCAAATTACAATTACGATAACTTATGTACAATACTGTTACTTAACTTAAAAACACTAAGTAAACACTATTTATATCACAATGCTAATGCTACATACGATGTTATCACAAGTTACACAGCCAATATTTTTTGTCTAGTTTTAAAAAACTTAAATCACAGGGGCTAATTGCACTAAATTATTACTAAAAATTGGCTACAAGTAATATTTTTGTATTTCTTCTAATCCATTATTTTTATTTTATAAATTCTTTTCCTTTATATTTTTTTGGGGTGAGGACTTATTCTACACAATGTATACAATTTTAATGTATGTTTCACATGTAAGAGAAGGACTGGTTTGGGAGTCAAGGGAGACCTGATCCAGCAAGGATAGAAAAGGCATCCTTTACTGTGTGTTGCCTGGTGTTCTATTTTCTAAGTGATGTATGTTTTGGATGAAGATCAAGGAATTGGTTTGAGTTGGATAAAGTTCCTTCAATCAACATGTCCAAATATAGTGTTTAGCCATTTGGCAGCAATTTCTTGAGTGAAATGTGGCTTCACCACCAAATAAATGTTATATCCAGTTTTATTTAACCCTGTCATTCCATTAGTTTTGAAACCAATGTCAATCTGCCCACCTTTTTATTTGAACCAATGAAAAGTTTCTAGATTCTATAGGGGTTACTTTCTATAGATTCTTATTTTGACCTATATGACTAGTTGAATGGGTTCAATAGAAAAAACTCCCTCACCTATCTCTGTCCTGTGATAAAATTATTTCAGTTATGAAGAATTATCTGAATTCTACCCATTTGACTATGGTGAAATAATCAAGATAAGTTTTAATTATACTGAACTTTTCGTGGTATCAACAGTGTACCATTTACAATTAGTGATTCGCTCGTATGGTTGAAGGTGCTACTTATTTTGAAGATTAGCCCACCAAGGATCAACGTTGTCAGGTTTTATTTGTACTTGAGTGAACACGGCTCGTTACATCCGTGGTTATGTCGCAGTCAACTGAAAATTAAATAATTTTGGGATACATTATTAATTACAATATTCTTAGTCGAAGCGACAAATGGTTTTGTAACAATTTGTGTTTCAGAGTAGTTGGATCCCTTGATTCACTATCTCAATGCTTCATCTTGATGCTTACGTTTACGACCATTGATGACCAGCCTCGAATGTTGTTACAGCATAAATTGTTCCTTTTAAATTATAAGTCACATGACCTCATTTTCCTGCCGTGCGTAGTCGAGGCAAATTCGCAATTACGATAATTAATTCTAATTCTTTACTACACACTCCACTGAACATGCAAATCAATTATTATCATTCTGTTTCACAACCTAAAGTAACTCTATATTTGATGCAACCACCTTATTATTAGTGTATATATTTATGGCTTACTGGTGGTCTTTTGGGTTATTACAGGGGAATGAAGGCACCAATTGACTTCTATTTTTCTCTCCATATTGGCAGCCTGCAAGAGCGGATGACACAACTCCTGAGAAACCAGTTGAAAGTCAAGAAATAAAGCAGGGGGAGAAACCAAGTGAAAGTTAAAAGCAACAAAAACATTCATCTGACTGTTTAGAGAATTGCCAGTATAGGAAGTGAATGACTAACAGATCATAGCATGGGAAGAAAAACACAAAACTAACCTGAAACTAACACTTGAACCATCCAGTGGCAAGCTTGTAAAGTTTGGTGAACAGCATTAAGAACTACTTTCCTTTATCATTTACATCAGCTGCAACTGACATTGAAGTTGACCTGATCAGAACTTATTTTTTCCCAATTATCCAAATTTGAAATATCGGAATTTGGGGAAAAACAACTGACATCTAAAGCTCTGGTGGATAAACCCAACAAACGCTTTCAGTTTAATAGCCAGAGTCAAATGAAAGCTAAAATTTGATATTATATTGGCAAGTCTTGTGGTTTTATTTAGGTTTGTTTCTGACAAGAATGTGAAAAGTAGAGTATGTTTCAGGGTAATTTTTTTTTTTAATTAAGTGGAATAAAAGGAACAGATTTAAAGTATTGTCTGCATTTATAATTGAAAGAGCTAAACCTTTGGTGTCATAAACAAAGCAAATGTTCTCAGCACAAGAGTTTTTTTTATTTGCCATCTTCATTACCCCCAAAATGCTTCTTTTGTGTCTACTACATCATTAAACATTTTCCTTGTTGGGTTCTTTGAGTTTGAATAGAGATAGGGGAAGAAAATTATGCAAGGAAAAACCTGAGCCAAGCTTTTTGCAGTGCTAATCAGAATGGAAGGCAACAAAATGCCAATGAATAGGAAACATATTCATAAGAAACTGTGTATCTCATCGACTTTTACCTAGGGTGTGTATGCGCTTGCATTTAGAGGTCAAAATCCTTCTTTAAATATTATAATCATTACAATGTTGCATAAAATGTTTTCATTGATATTATGGAAAATTGCAGATAGAGAACACATAAAAAATTATTGGGTGAGACCAGTGATGGATTATCTTTGTAGACAAAGTAATCTTGCTTCATACAAGATGTTCATATGAAAAATCTTGATTCAAGGTGATGTAAAATTTTTTAATGATAACCGTTTTTTAAGAAGAAATAGCATTTCACTTCAACTCTGAACTAAATTGCATTAAATTTAATCAGAAATTCGGAATATTTTTAATAGTTTTTGGCATGATTACCTTCATTGAGTTTAGTACTAACAAAAAAATGCAAATATTTAAATGCTTTTACAAATTCATGAACAAAAATGAAGGAGGTGTTCCTTTCTTCACTATTTGGTGAGTCTAAGTGGTAAATATAGCCTTCATCACCAAGACTACATTGGGTGAGCTCAGATTTCGTAATCAGAAATTGATGCGAGATGACCTTATGATGGTTTCTGAGTTTGGTGGTTGACACTAAAATGTGTACTACATAACAAATATTTGAAGATTCAATTTTAGTGTGATGTGGGTGACAATGCATGGACCATTGCGGCTCAATCTTGTCTCCTCTTAGTTACCATCATCATCATCATTACAGCTGTTATTATTATCATCATCATTATTTTCACCACTTTTGTTACCTTTGCAATACCCCTTCCCACTTGCTCCTCCACTCTCTCCACCCCCCTCTCTTTGAACTTGCAGCCCTCTCTTTTCCTATGTTCCTGTTGGAAAGTAGAGCTAAATAAATGTCCTTGATGGAATTATGATATTTCTTTTTTTTACTGTAAACAAAACTGAGCGTATTTAGAACCAGACTTAGAACCATATCATTGTTCTTTTTGCTCAGCCAATTTGTTTATTTTGAGAAAAGAATTCCTATTTCAGGTATGTCTTAAACCTTTACTTCTCAGAGGAGATCAACATGTAACTTCTCCGTATCATATCCATACATTTTCCAGCAGAAGGTAACGAGAATACAGTACCTATCGGGGGTTTTTTCTTGATCCAACTCCAAATTCGTGAGACTAATTTACAATGGAACATATAGTATCCAGAGGGGAGAATTAAAAGTTGGATCTCTGAAGTTAATTGCTGTAGAGCCTCAGAGAAGAGAAACCATAGTGATATCATTTATGTTACAAATATGCACTTGTAGACAAAAGTTATTTGAAATTGTAAGTGACAGATTTGCATGTACATGTACATAGGGTTTTGAATGTTTGTTAACTTGTAAAGGAAACTTGATTAAAATGGGGTGAAGCAATTCTCAATTGTGTTCACCCTTTAACTCCCATGAGTGACCAAGAAAGGATTTCTCCTTACATTATCAATATAATATCAAGCAGACAAGTAATGAGAAGAAAAGAAAAATATCAGTTAGGGGATTATTAGTTGATCCAATACCAAAAATATCCCAAACAAAACATGCATGAATAATTTTGCCCAAAATTTTGAATAACTGCTCAGGCTCTATGACTTATTTGAGGAAATAAGGCCAGCCAACTTTTATTAAACTTTTTTTGGGATGTTTCATCATTGGTTTATGACAGGTTGTGGAATTTTGATGCAGGTTTAAAATAGGGTTGGAATAATTTTGTATTTTGATCTGAGATGAGGAAAGGTTGATTTTAGGGATGCTTTCCCTGCTGAAGAGAGGGCACTACTCAGAGGGGAACTTCTACAGGGGACTTGAGGCATGTTCTTCAGATAAGTTATTTCAGGTCATTTTTGATATTGAGAAGGTTCCAACCCCCCCCCCCCCCCCTTCCCCCAATCTGGCAAGCCTAACCATAGGGGGCTGATCATGAATTGATTACAACACAGTATAAATCTGTTAATATGTGATTTATTCCACATTCATTTGATAAACTTAGGAGTTCTGTCCTTATTTAAAAAATTCACTGGTGAGTGAGTTCTCTGCTGTTTAAGTCTTGAGCAATTGTCAATATAGGAATATCATATCTTTGAACTGTGGATCAATCTATGAAGATGAGTGATCATCACTGTTAGATGCACTACATCTTCATTAGCTAAGTCTCAATATACCTTACATTGTATCATGATAATAGGAATAGGCCCAAAATATGTACAAAACACTCTAATATTTACAACAAATGGTAGAAACCTCAAAAGGATTGTTGGTACAATTCTCGCATCACTTATCTACAAAAAAGTATGAAACTACTTGAACCGGATCGCTTTAACAGAAAAAAAAAGAAAAATGAAAGAAACTTTTTATACTAGCGAGTAATCTGTACCGTATTTCCTCATTTGATCTGCTTGTAATCCCCGACGAACTTCAATAACCTTAAGTGAAAACTACTTGTTGTGACAAACATAATGTCATCAAAAATACAGAAGCATGCAATAAATTTGGGATCGAAACTAACCAATCATAGAATGAGAAAGTTTCCTGAGAGGTCCGAGCTTTGTCTGTTTTCTCTGCAGTAAGCTTTGTATTTTTACTTCATTGTCATTGGTTCGACATCCTTTGCTGTCAATAAACATCTTCATTGGTTCATTTTTTTCATTTCGATCCGATTCAATTAATCTCTCTGCTGTCAGGGCATCATAATATTAGTTTTCTTACATTTGCGCTCTTTACTCGTTGGGTTGTAGTGTCACTGAGCTGGTTACCTCACATTTGAAAATTGTAAGTTGTTACTATAATTTTTTTTTCCCGTTTTGTCAATTATTTGTGAAATTAGCGATGCATACCTTGATGTATGAGGTTATTTTCTGCGAGGCGTAAGGTGCGTAGCTGACAGTTTTCGTTGTAGATGGCTTCAGCCAAGTGCTGTGCTACTTTGTCTGTGATGTTATTCTGTGCGAGGTCTAACTCGCGTAGCTGACAGTTTTCGTTGTTGATGGCTTCAGCCAAGTGCTGTGCTCCTTTGTCTCTGATGTTATTGTATGCGAGGATTAACGTGCGTAGCTGACAGTTTTCGTTGCTGATGGCTTCAGCCAAGTGCTGTGCTCCTTTGTCTGTGATGTTATTGAATGCGAGCATTAACGTGCGTAGCTGACAGTTTTCGTTGCTGATGGCTTCAGCCAAGTGCTGTGCTCCTTTGTCTGTGATGTTATTGCGGGTGAGGTTTAACATGCGTAGCTGACAGTTGTTGTCTCTGATGGCGTCAGCTAAATACTTTGCTGCTTCATCTGCCAATTGACTGTACATGAGGTTTAACCAGCTCAGTTGAGAATTCCTACATTTTAACAAGTTACAAATCTCTAAACAGCCCAAAGGGCCAATGTCATTGCCAGTCAATTCTAAATGTGAAATGTTTTTACCTTGATTCTCAATTACAGTAACTAATGAAGCACAATCAACAGCTGTGAGTTGACAATTAATAAAATTTACAAAATTAAAGTTAATTTGTTGAAGTTTTCTTTGAACTGTCGCCTTCATCTCATTATTTTCACTACAACATTTAAATAATGTCACTGCTAAATGTCTTTTATCTTCAGTCGGCCAGCAGGTGACTTTCCTTGGCTCCATATTCCCTGGCCACTCTTCGATGTAGATTTCGCTTTCTTTCTCTTCAGTTTCCACAGGAAGAAGGTCTGTGATAATTTCGCTCGGTAGTTTTTCTTTATCGTTCATTAGTCCTGTTAGAAACTGGAAAACCAGTTGCCATTTGCCGTCCTCGATGTTCATAGAAACAAAGTTCCTTAATTCTGTTTCACTCATGTTCGCCAGGTGCCTGGCAGCAAAAAACTCCTGCATCGTTAAGTGAATAAAACAGAATTGTTTTTTGTGTTTTAACTCGTCGTTTGGACGGTCGGGTAGACGGTGAAAGAGAGTGTTGTCTTCAATTCCGCTTACTTCGTTTTCTTCAAAGACCAGCCTTCCTTCTTTAATTCCTTCAAATGCCATTTTTTCTAGTTTCTCGAATTTCTTTTTGTCTTCAGGGGGATAATCGTCAGATTCAAAGTGTGCGCGAGTGAAATTCCTGCCGCGGGAGTCTTCGTTGTGTCTTAAGTAAATATATTTCATTGCTCTCTTGTAAATATCTGTTAATTTGGTCGGTAGGGTAAGACTTTGAGAACCATAAAACTTCACCATGTGATGAAGCAACTCGCAAATGATGAAGCAACTCGCAGGAATGTAACACAGAGAGAGGATGTTTATGTTGCCGCGGAGGTGTCGCCATATGGTTTCGCCCGCATTCTTGTCTTCTTCAGCGAATTTGTCTACGTACTTTTCCACTTGTTCGGATGAGAAGCCGAGAATCTCGAACACTTTGTCGAAAGAAACGCATTCGATGCATGGCAAAGCTGTAGGTCTTGTAGTTGTCAAAATGGCAGCTCCTTTGAGAAGTTTCCCAGTCGCCAGCTTCTCGTAAAGAGCGAAGAGGGGCATCTTCTCGTCCACGCAGTCGCCGAATTGAGGACCGTAGTTTTCATCACCAATCTTTGTGTTATGTTTATATTCATCGATTCCATCAAAGATAAGGAGAACTCGTTGGGGGTTCTTGAGGATGTAATTCCAGACTTCGTCAACCATGTGACCTGTGCGCGAATGTTCTGACAAAGTGAGCAGTTCCCTGAGGTTAAGGTCGGTTTTCCCGTTTAATCTTCTGAATTTGATGAAGAAAGCGGCATCAAAATTGATTTTAGCATCAGGTGATTCATGGAATACTTTGTTAGATGCCCAGTCTCTGAGAACTTTGGTACAGTAAAGTGTCTTTCCGATTCCAGGACGACCGACAATCAAAACGTTTTTGTTTTGGTGGTTAAGAATGTCCTCCGGCCCCCTAGGTGTTTCGTTTTTCTCACCCGATTTGGCGTAGGCTCCCAGTTGCTCCCATCTGTTTCCAGAAAAGTCATGGTTAGCTCTATCTGGAACAACGACGAGTTTTGTGTAAATCTGATCCAGAGTAAGATGTTTAGCTGGTCCTTCGCCGGGAGTACTTGATAAGGGCGACCGAAGTTGTGGAGGTTGAGTTGTCTCTTCTTTAATTTTGTTCTTTGTAGTCTCTATGAATTCCTGAAGCGGTGTTTTCTGGAGTTTCTCAGGCTCGCTTTGTATCTGTGGGATGTTCGTTTCACTGTCTGTACTTTTCTCCACCGGGTGAAGTTCATTTGGAACTGGGGTTGGTTCATGCTCTGTTCTTTCTTCTCGCTGCTTGGGTTCTTGTGGGGTGGTTGTTTCATGTTCTGTTCGTTCTTCTCGCTGCTGTGGTTCTAGTTTCAACCCGGTCGAGGTATGGAACTGATTCATGTGAGTTAAGAGAAACTTTAAATTTTCCATGAAACTCTTTTCTTTCCACGCTCGTAGCAAAATATAGACGGTTTCCATCAGAATGCCAAAGACGAAAATTCCGTTCACGATTAGGACAGCGTTCATCCAGGAGTTTTTCTTAGTTGCTCGTTGATTATGACAATTGTGTAAAATCGATGAGGAGTTTTGAATGACAGTAGCTGAAGTCTTCGGCTGATTCCCTTCAGAGGTTAGATAACAAGGAAAGCTGGAGGGAAAGTCCAGAGGATAAAGTAAACGAGTTTGCAGGACCATGAAGAGAGCTCCTAAAATAATCCTCGTGAAAAGTTGACAGCAGTAAGCGATGAACAGTTTTTTTCCAGTTGATAATGGGTTCTCTTGGTCGCGCGACTGTCCCTCGAGATCACCGTTACGAGCGCTTGGCGAAAGTTGATCGACTGTGGGGCTCACTATTTGGGAGTAAATAACACAAACAGTTCCAATGAGAAAGAAGTTAAGAGTTACAAAGCCATAGATAGGAAGATCGTGTTTGTTGTACTGCTTCTCGTACAGCTCGAAACATTGTCCACGTACATGGTCAATGTTTTCAATCTTCGCTCCACTACAGCGGAAATCCAACCTGGATTCGCTTATTTCCGTGTCTGCAAAAATGCTCAGGAAGATTACACCGATCAGGATCCAAATAACAACTGCGGCATGGCTGATTTTGTTAAATGTTTTCCGCGCAAGCAATTCCTTGAGATTATCCATTGTTAGCGTTTGAATTTTCGTTCTTTTCGATTAGATGAAAAGGGCTTTATGTTGTAAGTTGAAATAATGAAAGTGTGATGGACTTCTGGTCAGTCATTGCCACATTTTTTCGTTTCCTTTTGGAAAGCTACAATTATTTTTGGCAAATTTACGGCTGTCAACCAGAAAATGGTTTGTTTTTTACCCTACTATTCAGGATGCTGATGTTGAAAACTGAAAGAGGATACTGAAATGAACACGTGCTGCTTTTGTCAAACTTTTTCTCTAAATTTAATCCAAGGATGTCGTCAAATTTATTTTAAAGAGGCGTCAAATAAGACAATTACAAATAAGGGGAAAAATTTCGATTTCTGAGGCAAACAGCTCGTTTAGTAGCGTCGCCACAAAAGAAATCCATAATTTTGACTGAGCTTTCTCCTTCACGTTCACCTTCTACCCAAGCCAAGGTAATTTACTAAGTACGAGCGCCTCCCAGTACGACTTGGTTGTTCGAATTTCATTTTATTGAATCAAGCAGTTTTCAAAATCGTATGCTTTTTCGGTTGCCTTGTAAGACTGTCAATCCTGATACAAAAGTGAAGACATTCCCGTACAAAAATGAAACGACGGATTATCAGCATCATGTTCTCTATTGTGCTGCTTTTTTAAAGACAATCAAAAATAAGGGGAAGAATTTCGATTTCTGAGGCAAACAGCACGTTTGGTAGCGTCGCCACGAAAGAAATCTATAATTTTGACTGAGCTTTCTCCTTCACCTTCACCTTCTACTCAAGCCAAGGTAATTTGCTGAGTACGAGCGCCTCCCAGCACGACCTGATTGTTCGAATTTCATTTTATTGAATCAAGCAGTTTTCAAAATCGTATGCTTTTTCGATTGCCTTGTAAGACTGTCAGCCGTGATACAAAAGTAAAGACATTCCCGCACGAAAATGAAACGACGGATTATCAGCATCATGTTCTCTATTGTACTGCTTTTTTTAAGACAATCAAAAATAAGGGGAAGAATTTCGATTTCTGAGGCAAACAGCACGTTTAGTAGCGTCGCCACAAAAGAAATCCATAATTTTGACTGAGCTTTCTCCTTCACCTTCACCTTCTCCCCAAGCCAAGGTAATTTGCTAAGTACGAGCGCTTCCCAGCTCGACTTGGTTGTTCGAATTTCATTTTATTGAATCAAGCAGTTTTCAAAATCGTATGCTTTTTCGATTGCCTTGTAAGACTGTCAGCCGTGATACAAAAGTAAAGACATTCCCGCACGAAAATGAAACGACGGATTATCAGCATCATGTTCTCTATTGTACTGCTTTTTAGGGACTCACATTGACGCACAGTACTCGGTAATTTTTTTTCCCCAAAAATACATGGGATAAAAAGAGGCAGTACTAATAGTGAAGAAACAATCTCCGCAGGCTGCCTTATAAGCAACGGTAGAAAAGGAAGCAGGAAAGAAGCTTGAAAAAAAATCAGGCTTCGACGGGATTTGGACCCGTGCCTCCCAGATACAAGGGAGTTTGAATCCCTAGAGCTGGGCGAGCGCCAAGTCAGAGTCACGCGCTCGCGCGGGGAAGGGGGGGGGGGGGAATTGTGATTCTTTCTTGTACCCGTACTTCGAGCCGCTTCGCGCTCGTCTCCGTCTGACTAAAAACCTCCCAAAAAATTACGCCAGGCCAAACTTAACAGACTTTAAAGACAAGTCGATTTTTATTTGTTTAATCCTTATCATCAATATAATGGAGCGCTACTTAATCTGGTCAAATTCAACAATACATAATTGAATGCTAGCTACTCTGTACAATTTTTCATAACCGAACATAATAATATCAATGAAATCATGTAGTACTTTGACTCTGTGACCATAGTATTCATACAGTCGGCTAATATCAAACATTAATTTCCTTCCTTCCTTCCACTCAATTTTCTTTGCAAAGTTCATTTCATTATAATTTTTAATGACATACTGATATTTTTTCTTTCCTCAAGTTTTCAAAGTAAGATTCTATTCTCACTTCTACATGATGCTGTTATTATCATGGGGAAAATTTTAAATTTCTTTTGAATAAAAATATGTTCAATTGTACTGTTCGGTTTTCCTATATTAAACAAAATTGTACAGTATTGTTGAATTACAAGTACAATGCATGCCTACTAAACACTTTCCAAAGTGAAAAATTAATCTCATTGGTTAAATTATCTACAAAACATGAACGTAAATTAGATATACAATTGGACTCCTTTTGTGTTTGTGGTTAGATCAAACCTAGCATGGATATTCACATTGGTTTCTTTGAAATAAGAATTTGTGTGCCTATTTTTGAGCTACAAAATATTTTGATGTTAAATGACCTCAAATACTTGTTTTCAATTTAAAGTGGAACAAATTGATTTTTTCATCACAGTTGTGTCTGTCTATTTGGTCCATTTGAATCAAACTTGCGTTTTAGCCTGTCTGGTTCTCTGGATGCCATATTGGAAAAATCTCTGAACACATCAGTGAATGTAACATCACCTGAAACCAAAATAATGACACAGCAATTAATCCTTTCTCCCCTTGGAGTGACTGGTGAGTGATACTTTCTCACTACAATTTCTAATAATCGTGGGTTAGTAAAAGTGTATTTGATTTCAGGTATCATTTTTGATAATATTTTTTGTTGTACTACTTGCCTAGAAATATTCAAGGATGGTAGAATTCTAAGATGCTACCTGGTATTGTCATAAATCAGTTGCAAAGTTGAACACAACAGCAAGGTTTACTAGCAACCCATGGTACTTCACTTACCCACGTTAGCATGAGTTGGCAGACACATCAACTTGTCTGCTGAGGTGTCAAACATGTGCAAGTGGTGTTTAAACGAACATGATGGACAATAACTTAATTAAATTGAGAATTCATATATTTACTACTAATGCAATGGTTGGATTGGATTTCTTACCAATCCCTAACATGACTTATAATTGAAAGAAAAAAAAAAATTAAACAGGAAGAAATAGATGGGGTACCCTTAACCCTTAAATTCCCAATATTTAATTGTTAATTCTGTGCTCTATCTGCAATACATTTCCTTGTACATAGTTAAACGTTCCATAAGAGTCTGTTCTTTACAAATTATCCAGGTTATGTAAAAGATATGTTTACCGTACAGTCTACATCCTACAATTTGCGCGGAAACCATATCCTGGCCCTTCCCAACCCAAAAACGACAACTTACGGTCTGCACTCTTTTTCATAGATTAGCTAGCAAAATATGGAACTCTCTCCCAGACACTTATAAAACATTAAATTTTCTAAAATTCAAGAAGGAGATCCTCAGATATGGAGCTTTTCCACAGTAGATCTACAAGTTATATTTCCCTCTGCATGCATAATGTTGTACAAGTCATAGTTTATAAATAATATTGGAATTGTAATATAGCATATTTTATTTTATTTCAGCTTATTTTCCTGAATATAATTATTAGCTCCACAGCTACTCTGAAAATTTCGAGCATAAATAAAGTATAGGTATGTATGCATGTATGTAAAGGAATTTGGTGTTAGATCAAGATAACAACTTCTGTCTGATAAGTTTAAGTATTCTCACTACCTGTTTGCTGGATAATGTATGGTAATTATAGGGAGAAGTTACAAGTTAATCACCTCAAGGAGTTAAAGGGTTCAAAAGATCTTACCTTGGGCAATCTCATTATCCTCTCTCATTTCTTCATTTAGTCTTGCCAGTCTTAGTCTGTAAACAATTTCAAATTTCCCCAGTTATTGTTGACATCTTAGAAACAGACCAAAAGCAGCTACATGTCAAAGAGATACTGATGAAAATGACATCCAAAAAAAGACAGGTGTAAAATTTACTATAATTCTCTAACGTGATTCTTTAACACTAGAGAAGAAAACAACTGCAGTGTTGTGTTAATTCCAATACCAATTTTTTGGGATAATTTCATTCATTACTTGAAAGATAATTCAACAAAAAAAACAATTCTTAGCCAGACAACATTTTGAGTGAACAAACATTTACAATTACTTAAGGAATAAATGTAAACGTTACTTCCTCAAAATGTCACTTTTTCTTCACTTCACAGGTTTATTACAACCAACAAAATAGCATAGTGTTACATCACATTTGTGTACTTACAGAGTAACAATATCTGCATTTGTCTGTTTCAGCGCAATTGTTAGAGGGTCCTGAAATAAAAAAAAGAAATTAAAGGAATCTTTCATGAGCACTGGTTTTAAGGTCATTAGCGACCTTTCATGAAACATCTACTTCTCTTTCTGTTTCACTTGGGAACTCAACATAATATGGAAGGAGACAAGTGGTCTATCAGAGGTTGATTTGGCTTTTTAACCATGCACCCATTCAGTAAAATTTCATTTACACTCACCTCTCCATTCTCATCAACATCATGCTGGTTACCTCCTCGCTTCAAGAATAAGAGTATAGGACTAAAAATAAAGGAGCACTGTTAAGATATCTGATGACAGATGATGCCAACTGCAGGTGGTTGGAGTGCTAAACCAGTTCAAACTCTGGTCAGACCACCATGTTGTCTTCTAGAGATCGACACTATAGACCACTTTCATAAATGGCTGCCGGATTAATATTCTTTTGTTCAAATTTAAATTAGCCCTTCTGGCCTTGCTTGAGATAATGTATTCTTTTGAATTTTGTACTGGAGAATGAGGCCAGAAGGGCTAATTGAAATTTAAACAAAAGAATGTTGATCCCGCAGCCATTTATGAAAGTGGTCTATGATCTAACAGTGCCACTCTCTGCCAGGGAATATAAACTGGCACCAGCAAACTGTCATGACAATTAATGAAAAGCTGGGGGAGGGGTTACTTTGGTTAGACTAGCATCCTATTTCAGAGAAGTGGAAAGAAATGTTGGTTAAGGCTTTAGGAACAGGGATTAAGTTTAAACAGTTATTGAACACTTACCAAAATGTGTAGTTCAAAAAGTTTTAAACTTACCAATATTCATTACTGAAAATAATAACAACTTGAAGCAAGAAAGAAAAAGGAAATATTACTTTTCCTTAACCCTTTGATACCTAGGAGTGACTATCTCACATTAAGGTCATGAGAGTAAGGGAAATGATCACCCACTAAAGAAACTCTAACTTGATTGTTGAACAAATTCTCCCAGTCAGCACCTCAGGAAATGTAAAGAGACCAGTATGGAGAATATGCATACTGATGTCAGGGTGTAAAGGGTTAAAGATCTATATCTTTTATATTTATATTTATACAGGATAGCCCCTTCAGTGTAGTAAACACTGGTATCAACGGGGTTCCTGTTACCCACCCATCCCATACCCATCCCACCCATACCCATCCCATCCCACCCCAGGGGAGGACATCCATCACACAGTAATCTCGTGCGTGGGAAATTAACATCTTCTACCCCTAACCCTGCAGGAGACGGGACCTCCATTTATTCGTCCCTATCCGAGAAGACTAGAATATCTAACCATTTCTTGATGTTATGGAAAGGTAGCATATTCTTCTCAATTATTTTAAGACCTTGTGTGTTAGTCCGGCCGGGGCTTGAACCCTCGACTTCCTGCACAACAGTCCAGTGCTCTATCCATGGAGCTAACTGGGAGGCAGTCAATACAAGCCATCGATACAAGCAATGTTCTCATTACACTTGCAATAACTGCAGAAAATAGTAAAGGTCAGAAAGAAAATGTTTCTAATGAAATCCTCTTTTTGATTGACTTACCCTGTCTGCCCTAGAAGTGCTGCATGATGAAGTGCACCTCTTCCCCTCTTGTCCTTCTGGTTTATTTTAGCTCCATTTTGTAAAAGGAACTCACAAGCTGGTAATGATCCCTAAAAGAAAAAAAAATATTTCATGCCATCATCACCCTATCACAAAGGAACTGCAAGTACTCAGCATAGCAGAATACGAGATCAACAG
This sequence comes from Stylophora pistillata, assembly GCF_964205215.1. Lineage (NCBI taxonomy): Eukaryota > Metazoa > Cnidaria > Anthozoa > Scleractinia > Pocilloporidae > Stylophora > Stylophora pistillata. The sequence continues at coordinate 7,946,706 of NC_142526.1, read as the reverse complement.
AAACAGTCAAACCTACCCCTAAAACAGACTGGTGAAGTGCTGTTTTACGTTCATCTTCCTCATTTACCCAGTTCACTTTTGCGCCTAAAAAATTTTTTCAAACATTTTAATGTACAACACTTGTCGCCTTTAAGTAGAGAGTTACACACACAGCTGTACAATTAGTGTACTGCTTTCCAGAAATATCTGTGCAGTCATTTAATAAACAATAAGTTCAGTGCATGTGTCTACCTTCTGCAAGTGATGCTGCCATAAGTGGAAGACTCTTCCATTCTGCTGCCTTGAAAAGTAACTGCAATATAACCAGCAATTAAATCAAGCCAAAAGCAATTTGATGTACCAATAACCTGTTGACTCCTAAGAGTGACTAACATCTACTTTATCCTTACAGTAAAACCCCTGAATCACACATAAAGATCACAAGAATAAAGGAAATGATCAGTAACTAAAGAGGCACTGGATTGTTAAACAGAATCCTTGTCAGCATGTTATGAAATGTATAGAGAACAGTATAATGGCAAAAAATGCACACTGATGTACGAGTGTTTAGGGTGAATAATCACCATTCAGTATCAACTTAATAACACTCAGGACGTTACAAAACAGCATGATAATATATAACAAACAAATAAATAAATTATAGCCGAGACATCTCTATCTGGTATTCAAAGGTGCATACCCTACTAGGATGAACTCTTTTCAACACAGCAATTGCTTTCTCCTTGTCCTCCTTCAGCCTTTTGTCCATATCACCATCATCATTATTCTGCACACTTTCACAATTGGTTGTATCTTGAGTCAGACCATCTTCACTAATGGTTGAAGCAACTGAATTTCTCCTGTCTCTATCCTTGTCACAACACAGAGCTGCTCCAGTAGAGGCTGCCCGTGGCCTCTCACTGTCTTGACATGATGTTGATGGTGCACTAGTTCCTGGTCTGTCCTCATCATGTGAGTCACTGCTAGCAGTCTCATCGTTGAGTAAATTTGAAGCAACACATTCTAATTTTTCATAGTCTTCACTTGTTACATCCACTGAAAGTATTTCAGCAGGGGCACTCTTTCGGTTGTCCATCTTTGACTTTGACTTTATGGCAAGCTTCCTTTTGAAAAGTTTACTTTTTTTGGAGTCTGTTCTCCCAACAGCCAAATGTGTGCCCCTTTCCTCATGGTGAACTTTCATTCTAGCAAGATTCCTAATGATCCCTTTGTCCAAAGTTTGACAGTTTTTAAGAAAGGTTTCCAGGGAAACAAACTTGTGTTGTACATATTTTAACTTGATCCAAGTCTCTCTTTCACCCCTGCAACAACAATTCAATTAATTATTTTTCAGAAAATGTTAACTATGAAAATTTAGTAAATGTATTATTTAATAGCTAAGGACAAACAGTACCTGCTACTTTGAGGAGTTGGTTTCTTTGTATGGGAATTGACTTTAGCTTCAAGGATTCCGTTGACCAATTCATTTCCCAATTCTGTCATTAACTTAAAAACAAAACCTACAGTTACTACGTAGCATTAATTTAGTTCGATTTACCTGTACCTTATCAGTAAAATTAAAACAATTCTGTTGCCAAGTCAGAGATTATGCCCAGATCACTTTGAGGCACAAGATACAAGTCCATTTAACATTATACCAAAGAACTGTCCAGTATGAAAGTTGTGGACCAAATTTAATGCTTATGAAGGACAAAGGTATGTACCAATATCTTAAGTTACCTTGACTTGCTCTGGTTCCCATGCATCAAGAGTCAATGAGCGAACCTTTGAGACATGGACACCCAAACTCCTATTAAAACAAGCATTACTAGCAGGTCATTTCTTGAAAATTAGTGTAACATTTTGATTGCTTGCAAATAATCTCAACAAATGTCATATTCAAACAAGTACTTTCACACTGAACAATGAGTGACTCAGTGAAACACACTACCCCCAGCTAATGATACTTGGACCCAGACCCCCACCAATTTACTGAAAAAAGGCTGAATGTTGGTTTGTTTGTTTTACCAGCCTATCACACTTTAGAAAAAATACACAGCAGGAAATTTAAGCTGGTAGCTTTCAATGATCATGACTTGGAGTAATATTTGTTGAAGACACACATACTGTATCATGCATATACTGAGATGTCATGGGTGTCATCATGGTAAATGCAAGGGTTATACATGTAAAAGAACTTTTGTTGTCACAGTACCTGTGAATGCCTGAGCATTCTATGCACAGTACAATTCCCATGTTAGTGCTTGCCCAAGTTGGATCTGAAGGATAAAAAGATAACTTATGTTACAAGTTACCTGTACTCACTACTGGCAATTACAACTAAAAATAAAAAATAAAAAAAATCTAATTTTTTGGGAAAAAAAGAAAGGGAAAGAAAAAAAGCAAAAGCAAACATTCTGACTCATGTAAGGAGAATGATTACAAAACCTACATTTTCAATGCGAAGGCCAATTATTAAAAAAAAATTGAATTACTTAACATGGTCCTATGACCCCAAAACTACCCTCTCCCACTGATTATTGTAGTTTGCTCACCAAGGCTGCCACAGTCTGCACACTTGTCATTACCAGACACAGCTCTTATAACTTCAAGATTACTTCTGTCATCAAAGAGTAATTACAAAAACTGTAAAATTGTGATGATATGATTCATATTATCAATATCATTAATAATAATTATATAATACACCCACTATAACTGTAGCAGGTACAAAATCAAGTTACAGAGCATTCTCTGTAAGTTCCAAAAAGTACAGTACTCTTACACAATATTCCAACATTTAAAGTTATACTTTATGTAAACCACTTTCAATCAAGCCCCTCTATTTTGAAGAATGCCCAAACATTTGGCAAAAACAAAGAAATCCCACTTACAATTTGCAAGAAGTGAGAAAATCAAACCTTGTTGGTGCAGAAACACTGTTGAGAGAATCCATACTGTTAATTGTACTGCCTGATCCTTGTAAATCACTCTGAAATACAAATCAATGAATTGTTTAATACTCTTGTTTCAGAAAGACAGAAAAGGGAAATCTTCTGAAATCACAAATTATTGGTAAGTGAGACATCAAAGTCACTTTACAGAAAAGGCATGTAAAGAATCATTTTGGACATGAGCTAAGAAATGCAAAAATGTTTGAGCGACCAAAAACTAGCCAATAATTTATTTTATTTGCATCTCATAACTGATTCAAGATGAATAGCCTTGCATAAACATTGACACAAAAAAAAGTTTTAGCAATGAATTAACTAAGAGACTCAAGGCCTTTAGGGGTACACAAGTACATGATAACCACTGTACGTCGTATGTCGGGTAAATGATCGAAGCCATCTAATAGATACCTTCCTAAAAAAAACTGATTATCATAAACAAGTATTTGCCCTGAATAACAGAATAAGCATTGATTGTCTAACTGTGCAAACATTTCCAACAAAGCCATTGAGTCTCATCATTCATGGATCACTCTTTGTAGGAGTCAACATTTCTTGCAATCTAGTGTATTGAACACCTTGTTGCTGATTTAGTCAGCTGTGTCACACAATGGTTACATGTGATTACACATGACTGCAGCGCACCCACCTTATCACTGTTACTTTGTATACTGGTTGAGCTATTGAAAGCCTGGTTGATACTAGCCTGCAATTCACCATAATGGGGTTATATCATTTTCTTAACCAGGCAATTTCTTGTTGATCATCAAGTTAGTGTATAACTTTAACATCAACACAGCACAAGAGCTTCTTCAAAACCTGATAACCTTATTCACTACTTCAACACGTAAGGTACATCCACCTTTGAAAGCTCACTTCTATCCAATTAGTTCATCAGTAACAGTGTAAATTCTTAGACTTGTATGTGTAGTTCTTAAGAATCGCATTCTTCCAAATTAGCCCTAGCTGGTTCTAAAAGTGACTTTAAAACATGTTACTTCTCCCTCTAACATTCACACACAACCCAGCCAACAGGTAATGTGAAAACTCTAACTTAACAAGTAGAAGTTATTATCTTGATCTAACACCAAATTCTCCAAACTAATTTACAAGGACACCTGTAACAGCTAGAGGTGAGAATCGTCAATCTGATCTTGACAGTGAAAAGGGAATAAGTTAACTTACCTGCATAGCTTCCATCCATTCCACTTGCAGTGCGTCGCTATCTGCTTGTAAATACCATGATCTAGTTGACATAGAACAGAAGATATATTTTTACATTAATTTACATTTGTAAGAAATGCTATTGGTCACTGAGATGCTATCAATTCTAACTAGTGTTTGACAGATTTGTGAAAACAAAATTTAATAGCCTTTAGTTACTTTGTTGGTGATACAACTTCAAACATAAATCTTCTATCCACTGTTTCCTCTGCAAGTCTAACTTTGCACAGTCGAAGATCCTCCACTAGTACTGTCTGGTCATCCTGCAAAATTGAATGCAAATGATAAAACTTTTAATTACATGTATTATCAACAAATCTCTTCATTCAAATTAACTGTGCAATTGAAAACAAGGCAGAAAACTTAAAAAAAATCCCTTTGTTCACATTTCAACTTTTAAACTCCCATTGAGTAACCAAGACAGTACTTTTTACAATATCAATACAAATCAAGACAAGTGATGAGAATAAACTAACTCCGTTGATCCAATACCAAATTCTCTGAACCAACATTGTAAGAAATGTATGGCAGACAGTATAGAGAATTAACAAAATTAAATGAGATCTTGGAAGTGAAACAGTTAAAGCATAGTGAAGTGTGTATGCAGATATATGTCTGGCTGTCACAATTTATAGCATGCCTGTTAGTGTGATAGGCAGAATGTGATGCCAGAAATTGCACAGTTTACCTATGGTCACTCTTGTGGATATCCTCTGCTTTTAAAATACTATTACAAAATAAATTTAGTAATACATACCTTTAATCTCTTCTGATACATCAGTTGGTTATTCTGAACTGTGAAATATCGCCTTAAGGAAAAAAAAAAAGTAAGCTGTTTTATAATCAAATACTTTTATCCATTAATAGGCAGCACTTCTTTTTTTTCCAATTTCAGTCAGTATTGCATTGCAAAGATCTTAGATTCCCCTACAAATCCTGAGAGTCAAAGATCTAAACTGTTACATAAACATTGACACACAATTTTTTGCCATGAATTTCAGTCAGTATTGCATTGCAAAGATCTTAGATTCATCTACAAATCCTGAGAGTCAAAGATCTAAACTGTTACATAAATATTGACACACAAAAATTTTTTGCCATGAATTAAAAAAAAAAAAAGTCTTTTTATAGGATTACACAATTACTGGTGAACCAGTAGTTTCCATTGTGGTCCTTGCAAACAAATGAAACAAATGGTCTAAATTGAACTGCACATCATTAAGAACATCATTAAGAACCCCAACCAGCCGGAGGCAAACCAGTTGGCTATTTACAAGCGTGGCCAAGGATCTGAACTTGGGGCTACCGTGAAACAGATCCATTGGTCAGGGTGGGACTCGAACCCGAGAGCGGCGGATTACAAATTAACAATGAGACTTGACACCTTTATGGATACACATGCATGCCCATGATAACCACAATAAGGCACATGTGGTAAATGATAGAATCTATCAAATACATGCTTTCCTAAAAAAATAACATAAGTTACTCCTACTAAACACTCACCGATGCCAACTTCTAAAAGCATTACTGCTCTTTTTAAATAGGTAACCTTCCATTACTAAACCACTGCAAACATAGAGAGGGTAAAAATTAACATACAAGCACATGAAAATCAAGGCAACCTTGGAAGAACAAGAGTCACACCTCAAAATATATTCTTTGGAGAAGCTAATTAGACTCTAAGACTTTACATTCTGATTGTTATGTTTTCAAGGAGATTCTAACCAGTCACACCAACAATATACCTTGGGTCATTTAGGTTTCTTCTGCCTATGCATCCACACTCCTCCTAAAATCATAATCCAAGATAAACCCTGAGTAAAAAACCACAAATCTCATAATCTTTTATTAAAAAAATTGCACATTGTTTTACACAATCAACCATGAAAATCAAATCAAATTAGTTTCTAGGCCTGTCAAGTCTTACAACCCTGCCCCTAGTTTTGCAATTTTTTTCCTTTCTCACAGCCTTGTAACGAGACTCCCTCTGAATGAATCATACTATGTATGAATTAATAGTAAATGATAAAATAATGTAAGGAAACATTAACCACCTATACATTTCTTACCAGACTGTAGAATTTTTGCTTGCATTTACTTTTATTATCATTTTTTTTAAAAAAATTCCAAAGCCCATGCTAAGAGGTTTCATACAACCGTGAGAACAGAGGCAAAATGTTTAACATCTTTAATCATTGTTAAAACAGCATATTACACCCACCATTTTCTGGACCAAGGTATGTCTTTCCTCCATCTCTTTTTTGTCAACTGTATACTGGACTGATACCTCTTCCAACTAGATTAAAAAATTTGATACAAAGTTGTTAAGAATCACTATCAGCAGACAACTTCCAAAGTGATTAAAACCTTTCTTCTAATATTTAGTACTTTCACTCCCAGGAGTGATCAAAGAGGAACTTCTCCTTACAATATAAGTACAACTCTTGGCATAAAGTTAATGAGAAGATCTAACAGAGGTTACTTCTCTATTTACTATCCGATTGTCAGAGCTTAAATTATAAGAAATGTTGGCAAATGGCGTGGAGAATATAACTTAGGACCCTTAGAGTGGAAGGGGTTTAATTTGCAAGCTTCTGAAATGTGTCACAGATGAAAATGAATAAAACAAACTGTTCCATCAAGGAACAAAAACTCCTTTAAAAGGTCAGACAGAATAGGACTAAAAGAAGACCAAACTTGTGAAAGTTGCACCAATGAAATTAGGAAAGCCAACATCTTGTTACTAATTAGAAACAACAGCAGTTAATCAGATTTTTCCTACCTGGTTTGACACCCTCTTCATGTAAGCATCTAAATCATTCATCAAATCATAGCCTTGGTGAAAATAAGTTGACTGGGCATGCATAAACTTCAGAATCTACAACAGGAACAGAAATGGAAAAGTTCACTACTAACAGTTTCTACGACCAGTCAATCCTACTCATTCATTCTGTGCTGAAACTTCTTTTTGAATTTCCAGAGAGAAAATCTGCTTAAGACCCTACAAGAAAAGACTGACTATTTGCAATTAAGAGGTATTTAACAAAACTGCTATATTCTGCAAGATTTCTTGCCCTAAGAAAACCAGTAACTGCACACGTGTAACACGATAATCATATTTCATGTATGTTTGATATCATCAATCATCTGCTGACAAGTTACTTGTCTATTGTGCCTTTTTCTGTCAGGCTACTGGGTGAATGGCAAAATATTCACCATTCTCGATTCAAGGTTTTCTGGCAAGTTTCCTCTTTTCTTGGCTCATTAAAGACCTATCATTATGGCGATTATACAGTAAACAAAACAATTATTTACGTATGACGGACGATCCTCGCAGTAGATAGCGCTATTTAGGCAATAGCGAAAAACAGACCTGAAAAAAATCAGGCCTGTACGGGATTCGAACCACTGACCTCTGCAATACTAGTGCAGCGCTCTACTAGTATCTAGCGCTGCACTAGTATCGCAGAGGTCAGTGGTTCGAATCCCATACAGGCCTGATTTTTTTTTTTCAGGTCTGTTTTTCGCTATTGCCTAAATAGCGCTATCTACTGCGAGGATCGTCCATCATACGTATCTAATACCGCAGTTCAAAAATATATGAACTTCATATATTCATTGTATCTCAAAACAATTATTACTTGTATATAACGAATTTCCCTTCAAGTGTTCAACTTGACCACTTGAAGAAAAATTCCTTATCTATGTGCACCATGTATTATTCTCTATTTCTTACAGTGTCTAGAACATCAATCCTTTTTCGTGACTGCAAAATGTTGATCTGCAATAAAAAGCACGGTTGGAGAAAACTGACACTCGTTCTTGGAAATGGGATAAATCATATGCTTGCTTCTAGATGGTGCAGCAACTAGTGATATCGATATTGAATGAAAATAACAAGCTCAAAATCATCACTTCTACACCTTATTTATTACCTGGAAGGCATAGTCCAGTGCTGTGTGGTTAAAACATGATTGATTAGCTGTCACTGTATTCTTAACCTGAGTTGAGGAAATATGAAATAAATACATTAAATTACCTACTTACATGTTTGTAGCTTGCAGTGTGTTAGTGCTTACCAATCTTTATCAGTTTTGATGATTGAACAACCACATTGAGTGCAGGTGGCAGTGCAAAATTTTCTTTATTTAGTGACTGCACTAGAAGCTCTACACTGCAACTTACAATACTCTCACCTCCTCTGCCTCAGAGGCTTTACAGTGATGTGGAAGCTGTGCATTTCTTGTCAAGGCACTGAAAAAATCAGTAAATTTCATAAGCACACAATTCTGGTCTTCTGTTTTTGGGTAATAGACAACCTGCCATGGCAAGATGGTGGGAAGGGGGTATGGGATAAGGGGTAGGGGGGGCACCTTCAATGAACAAGAATTCAGGGTCCAAGGGAGGGAGACCACAGTATTTTTTCCCCTGTAATATGATGGAGCAGTCAGGGTTTTCCCAATTGAACCCGTAACCCGTAACACCTGTCACTGGTAAGTGTTACAGCTGTCAAAGCGCTTTGACTAGTAGATCAACGCCCATTAAATGCAAATAGGAGAACGCCTTTGTGCAGAGATAATTGAGTTTAGTATTGAATGTTAGTTGGTTTTAGTTTTCGAAGCGAATAGCCTGTCAGCAAACAATCACTATGCTTCATAACTTCTCTGCTATGTTGTAGTTTCTAGCACAGGCCTCCCCAATTGCAAGATGTCGTCTTCCCACATGCTAAGACACGACCACTGTGATTTGAATTGGGACTCTACAGGCCTAAAGATACATAGCCTTCAGCTACTTAGGTGTTACGCATGGAGGTGGCACAGCAACGGCTGTACAAAATTCTATTGAGAACCCTGAGCAGTACTCTAAGCCGTGACCATCAAGGGCCAATAAACTTTCAGCAAAAGTTACCAAATTGCTAATCTGTGCACAGATGCCACGTAGCAATCTTTATGACCTAGTGTCATGTACTAGTTCTTGGGTTGTTGCCACTTTCTCCTTCCTTGAGATGCCATGTGAACCCTAAAATGATTGCTGGCTACTGTTGCTAGCAGCACTGCTGACCTCTGTTTGATTTTCTGTCACGAAATTGCAAAAAGCTTTGAGCTTAGAGTACCAAGGAGCCTTATTAGGGAAGCCAGCGGGCAAATCAGAGCAAAGCTCACACGACTCTTTATCTACAGCATGATTTATGGAGGTAATATCTTTACAACAAAAAAAAAAAAAAATAGTACACACAGAGTTGACACTCACTTATCCAACTCATCACTGACTCTGTCAAACAGCTTTTTTGTCTCCTTAACTTTCTTGACTTCCCTGTAAGTTAAGCAAAAATATGCTTACTGTAATTTCTGGCCGTTTACCCGCATGGCCGATTACCCACACCGGCTGATTATTGCATGCAGCGAAAAAAAAAAAAGTCAACAGATTACCCGCACTGGTGGATAACCCGCACCTTAAAAACAAAGGAAATTTGTACAAATGTGCTTTACAATTCACAATGTTGCATGCTAAACAGAATGCGAATTCGTGGCCACATTTTGTGCGAACGATCGTTCAGCACCATGTTGATTTCTCCAAAAAATCGATATCTCTGGTTCTACAAGGCCTAACAAGTCCCTTAAAATGGGAAAATTCTCTTCAGCTGAAGCTAGTGTTAACTGAAAATTTGTTACTGATGTGCTGGTTACCCCCGGCTTATTTTTGTGACTATCAAGGTTCTGTTTACACGCGTGCCAATAGTAATTTGTTCGTTGTGCAACTAATTGTGCGTGAAATAAATTCGAGTTTATTTTCGTGCCGCTTTGTGGCACTCTTAACACAATAAAATTCATCTGAGAGGTGGAAACGCAGGTAGGTGAGAATTCTCTTAAATTCAACCGCCACTAGATTTCAAAATTGCATCACAACTGTTTTAATTCCTGCCTTTTAGCAGTTGACAGAGTCAATTACCACTTCCCAAACTGTGTATAATTAAAATGGTTTTGAGCGGGCTTATTTTACAGTAGGCAGCAAATAAAAACAAGGATAGTCTTAATTGACACACTAAGTAAAACAAATGTAAAAAAATTGCTTGAAATTTGTCTTATTTACATTAACCTTTTACACACTGTACCCAACCTCCTCTCCACCCTCCCTCCCCTCTCCACCCTCCCTTCCATCTCCCTCCCCTCTCCACCCTCCCTCCTCTCTCCACCCTCCCTCCCCTCTCCCCCTTCCCTCCCCCTTTCTCCCCCTCCCTCCCCCCCAACTTACCAATGTTGTGTAAGAAGTATAAATCTATTGGGGAAGAAAGGCACAACAATGTATTTCATCGAGTGGAAGGGGATGGATGTAGAAATTCAAAGGTAAATAAAGAAGTGATGTGATGTTATGAAAATTTTCAAAATACGAGTGTGAATCACACACAATGAAACACTTACTCTTTGATAAAAGTTCTCAGAGTACTTGCGATTGATGTTTGTGCTTGCTCTAAAAGAATCTGAGGAAGATACAGAAACTGATGATTTCACCAAACATTTCTTCAAGAATCCAAATCTAGGTACTGTATGTGAGAGAAGAAAGGAATTTTTTCTATGAAAGGAATCTAGTCAATGGTAAAAAAGTGAACTGTCAAGAAAATGATATTGGTACCAAATGTAATGCAATTAAAAGAGTTATCAGTCTATGATACAGTTCCTCTCCAAGGCTTGGTATGGGGCATGTGAAGCCATATAGAAGGTTCACAATTTTCCACTGTAACAGCTACTGTTTACAATATAATCAGTATATTATATAACAATATAATCAGTATATTGTTCAAATTGACTGCCAGAAATCAAACAAAACAAAAATTACAAACAGTACCAATTCTATGCAGCAAAAAGTTTTCATCTATAAATCCTCTGAGTGATTGAAATACTACTTTTTTCAATGAGATATGACAGTTTTTTTCAGGGAGAAATACAGACTGGTATTAAGTTGTCAAGGAATTCTCACTCACTACTAGGAAACTCTGAAGCTCAGTTAGAGCATGAGAGAACTTGTTCAGTGTGGATGAAACCAGCTCATCCCCCACAAAGTACTTGGTCAGGCTGTCAATACCACCCACTAGTGCACTGAAGGAAAAAAGAAAACAGCCTTACTGTGAAAATACATGCTACTAACAAATATTATAATTTGAATGAGTTATTCAATTCCAAGCTGTGCTGTCCCAGACCCCTGTTATAGAAAAGAGGTTATGACCTGGAAAACCTTGATAAATGAGACAAGATCCTTTGGAATGATAATTTTTGTGAACAATGTCAAGAGGGCTGCAAGCTTATGGTGGGTGGATATTTGTTTAATTAAATCAACCCTGTTATTGAGAATCCCTGAAGCTCATTGCTTGCGCAAAAAACATGGTTTGTGTTAAAACTCTGACATGTAAATAATCGGCCTGTACTGTGCACTACCTGGTGGATGAGTCAAACTGTTTTCCTGTCTCCACCATTCCATTACAAAGCTTGATCAGCTATGAGTACACAGAGGCAAAAAATAATGTTGAAATGACACATTGTTATATTTCAAGAAACACAATTTATCAAAACATTATCATAAATATAGTTTTGTGAAATACTGGGTACTTATTTCCTAAGTGGGAGGGCCAGGAAAAATTGAGCTATCCGGGCCAACCAAATTCAGCTGATGAGCATGTTGTCATATGACTTCATATCTTTATCCCCTCTTGTTTTCTTCCTGCTTGAATTTTGCTGGAAAAACATTAGGATATTCAACTCTCTCTATCCTTCCCACACTATATCCTGTCCAGTCCTCAAACAAGGAGTTTTAGAACATTTATCAGTAAAAGTGCATGTTGCAAACTTTTCTAAATTTATGGAATTGATAAAAACTCTTAAAGAAATCAGTTGGAACTTACACCCTAGCACACATGCAATTATGGACTTTGTTTTTCTTTTTTGTTGTTGTTCAATTTCAGGCATGCACTCATTTAAATTTTAACAACATAATATGCTTGGTCACATGTACAAAATAATAGGGATTTGGGATTTTGAGTTGAACTGGACTTGTATTTTTCGTAGGCCATTTAAAGAAGTTTTCAAATCAATTTTGCAGACAGAAAACTCTCAGAACAATGTACACTGGGCCATATGGCTCACATGATAAAGTAAGGTTTTTGAACTTATTCTAAACTTATGGAACCTTAAGACTTTAAGGTCCATTTTCTACAGGAATCTGCATATATCTTTCCTTCCCATTTCTTCATCTTCATTTTACACACTTAAAACAGACATGGTAAATAATTCACCTTTTCCAGAGCACCTTCCAAAACATTGATATCCTGTTCATTTTGATCAATCTGATATCTAAAAAAAATGACATTTATTAGTGATTGATAATGTTAAATAAGGGTGACTAGAGAATGTAAATAATTAACATCAATAATTATTGTTCACTTCTCCTAGCCCTCTGTTAAATGATAACATTACAAACTGAACAAGTTAACTGATATGAAAGTGATCAATGATTATGAATGGCACAAGAATGTTTACATCATGATCAAAAATAGAGGGAGATCCAGACAAGGCAGAGAGGTTAGGGAACTTTATCATGAACATGAGAAACCAATAGGGGTTGTTTTTGAAAACATTTTTCACCCTTTCACTCCCAGCAGTGACCAAGAAATAATTTCTTCTCACACAGCTAAATACAATAACAAGCAGACAAGTAATGAGAATAAATAAAAATATCAATTAGGAGATTGTCATTTACTAGTGTTGTGTAAGAGTTTGAGAATTAAAATTCTCAAACTTTTATTAAGCCTAAATGGCCAGTACTGCATAGTGGTATCAAAAAAAATTAAAAAAATATATATATTACCACTCTTTTGAATCATAAGGGGAGAGAGGTAAAAGCTCCTCTTTAAAAAATGCTTTAAACTAATCATGAATTCCCAGAGAGCCTAATGGTGTTTTCTGGCACTGCAATACAATACTGATATTGCTAAAGTGCAAGCAAGCAAGATTAAAATCTTGCACATTGAAAAAAACAAACACTGCCTTATACTTAAAAATATTTAATTCTTCGGCAACATCCATCTTAAATCCCAGAAGGTCAAAGTCAATGAAAGGCTATCGCAACTCTTTAATAGTTAACAGAATTTGAATACTGCATTTAAAACGAAATGAGGCCGAAATTAGTAAAAGAAACAACTACAACTCTTTATCGACTGATTTCAATATTCTTCGTAATTTCTCAGTAAAATATCCGTTTAAAACGAATAAAACTAACTTAAACGTCCTTGATTTGTCCACTGACAAAGAAATTGAAACTAAATTAAAGCTTAGTTTGTAAGTACAAAGTGCGAAACAAATTGTCCCACCTTAAAATTAATTAGAATCGATTCTTTACCAGAATTTCACCAAAGTTTTGAGGGAAAATCAGCGAAATCAAACAACATAGGATGTTAAGCTTCTTACTTTACTTTCTCTAGTGAATAATTTAATTTAATTTTGAACCTAGTGCAGTTGTGGACCTGTAACAAATTATGTATCGTGCATGTGTGAAGCCACTGGGTTAAGATCACAAATTGAAAATACCGCTCACAATTTGTTCAAGAATGATGTCGTTTGAAAACATCTGTTTACTATAGCAAGGAAATACAATGAAGCTCTTAACACAAATTTGTTCGAAAATAACGCGTTCATGAATGACATCACGTGTAGTTTAAATTCAACCGAAAGAAGAACCCGAAAGAAGAACCCGAAAAAAACTTCTGAAAACATGACACGTGAAAATTTATCCAACATAATTTGAAAACTACACTGAACCGAGGAATCCGATAAACAATTTTCAAACTAGCTAAGACAAAAAGTTACTTATCACTGTGAAAACTAGGGAAGTTAGGCGACCCCATGTCGTGTGACAAAGAACAGCAACAATTGAAAAGTAAAAGCCTCGCCTACGATCACGAGTCCTTCGACATTGTGTCACTCAGTTGTGGATAAAAAATCTTATCTTTGATCACCTGAAACGCGGAGAGTCTTTCAGACACTCCTCGAATTCCACCGCCTGCTTCATTTTGAGTGCTTAGGCTAAAGTTTTATGCCAACGAAGCCCTTCAATCGACTGACAACATCCGGAAATGCAGTTACTCACTTAATCTAGCCCGCCATATTTGTTTTCCAAGTGGGATAACTGGTTACCAATCTCCGACTTGGGACTCCGAGTATGAGTCATGTCATGCGTCAGGGGTAGTGGGCGGCTATTGTCTGACCAGAAGATTCGATTTAATTATTCGATCGGATGGGATTTGAAAGGAGATTACAGCTAGATCTCGCAAGAAGAGCCTCAATATTTCACCGGATTGGGCTGTCATTTCCAAGTAATTTCATTACCCGTCATCAATTATTCGCGATTCTCTTACAGATTCAACACAAATGTTCCTACCCAGATCTGTCGATGAATTAATTGATCCAGTTTTGTCTCAATGAAACCTTCGTGTAGAAGTCTTAGTTGCTTAATTGGGTTTCTAGCCATCTTTTCTTCTTCTTTTGCATTAATTACTGTAAATTATATTCAACATGTCGTGGCAATGGAGAACTAATGTTCGCTAATTTTTGAAACATATGAAATTACGACTCTGTTGATAACCTAGAGAGGCACTAACTCTGTTTTTACTCGACTTTGGGTCTTTTTGTCGATCAGCCTTATTTAACTGCACAGATGCTCTCATTTTGAAAAAAGGAGGATAAGATTATAGAACATCAGTTCCGAAATTAAAGTTATAACATCAACGGGTAACTAACCAGGTCAGCTGAACGATAAACTCGCTACTGAGTTATTTCTTTCATTTGTCCGGAAACAGTAATTGGCCACTAAGTGATATTTTTTTCTCGCTGTTTATTGTCGTCAATCCCAATTTAAAATTTATTTTTGGCATTGAAAAAGATATTTGAAAAAATTGGACTCAGTAACATTCGTTCGATAGGAGTCCAACTTGAATAAAGTATTTGGTTGAAAAAATTTAGCAAGACAAAGATCTCAGCCACTACAAACATATCAGGTGAGCCTTTGATATATTTCCCTATTCTTCATGTCTGATTGGTGTCCGTAATTGATAAAAACCATTTAAATTCATTGTTTTAGAGTAAAAAACGATCGTAGTTGCGACCATGAACGGTAGCAAATCTACATATTCATCTGGCACCTTTGCTGGCCTTTCAAAAAAACAGCATAATTAATCTTGTGAAACAGACGGCTTGATAATATAAAAGAAAAGATTTTTGAAATTTTTCTTTGAATGGATTTTTAAGAAATAATGTGTTCTGATTGGCTATTTAATGATTCGGTTTGCGACAAGCGCGCGCCTTTATGACGTGAAATTCGCGCCAGTTGTCAGTGAAAAAAGTAATGGCTGTCTTCTTGCAAGCCGGTTATGTCTGAAAGACAAGAATTTTTAACGACTACTTCGCTTCGAGATGAAAAAGAAACAGTCGCCAAAAAAGTCTTCGAAAGAACATCACAATTCCAAGGCTCAAAAAAGTAGTCATGAAAAACTCAGTGTTAAAAAGTGCGTCGATCCAGCCGTTTTGGCGCTACGAAAGGTTTCAAACATGGAAAGGCCGCCAACTCCGTATGAAAATGAAAACAGAGTGAGTGAACAAGTTTTGGGCCCTGTATTTGTACCAAACAAGTTTTTGAATGGAAGCCAGAGTTATACGCAATATGCAAGAGCCCTGCCTTCTGTCTCCTGGTCTGTGAACAATTCTCCGGTGTTTTGCAAAGTGGATGGGAAAACTTCAAACCTTTCCGAAATATACGGAGTTTCAAAACCTGAAGTAACTTTAGCTCGCAGTCTCCCAGCAGAGGACAAAAAAGGTCTGTTTAAACTCTCAAACGAGGAACTGAGAACCACAAAAAGAGCTCCGTTTCTTCCTAAGATTGATGGAAATTCAAAAACAAAATCTGCTTCGTTTCACAGTGTAGTTTTGAGTGACCAAGGTCTCAGGGGAAGCCCACAGACAAGTTCTGAAATGATCAAACTCCCACCTGCGAAAATACATAACGGGAATATTACCTGCAAAGCAAACAATTCGCTCCAGCTGTCCATCGATGAAAAAATTACATTGAAGAACTCCTCCCCAGAGGATGTTGGCTCGTCGGAAATTGTCCCGAAGCCTCCAAGTGTTTCTAAATCGAAAGACATGAGCACAACACGAAGAAAAACAAAGCGAAGAAAAGCCGAAGATGAGAGAAGCAGTTGAATTCTAATCAAGAGTAAAAACAAGCTTCTATTTGAGCTTAGAAATAGCTTCAATCAAATCGCTGCGACGAGTTTATATAAACTGCAGACTATTTTGTAGAATCAATTAGTTACTTTGTTTATGTCAATATTTAGACTTTTAATTTTTGAAAAGCAATTTTGTTTATTTTGATCAGAAAGTTTGACATCAAATGCAACATTTAATTTCCGATCTATTTAACTTTTTATTTGTTATCTTTAATTCTTAATTCAAAATCGAAGTATTAGAAAGAGACCAAAAATTTTAACAATGTATTTATGATCAGCCCATGTCGCAAATATACATATATTTTAACAAAAATTACCTTATCTATTTTCAGGTTAATTTGAGGGTGTGTTTCAAATCATACTTTTGCAACTCAATTATTCTGAACGAAACTGAAAATTGAAATGTCAAGAGGATATTTTTAATGCATGGAAGTTACCAATAACGATTAGAGAAATCTCGATGTGATCAACGACTAGATTAGCTCGTAAGTAATCTTTATTGAGTTTAGCTTACTTGAAAATTTGTCTGCCTTTGGTTTGTTTGTGAACAAAACCTCAAACACGAAATTATCACTGAAAACTTACGAGAAAAACGTAACACAAAACTATCTGAAACTGCAGTTAAAAAGAACTATTCAGACAATGCAGTACCGTTATTGTTTTTTATTATATCATCTGTACAAGTGTTTCAGTTGATGATCGCGCAATTTGGAAAACACAAACGAAAATCTTATTTAATGTAGTAGAATTGGATAATGATTCATACTTTTTATACGCATCATTCTTTTAAAGTTGGGCATTCTACTTCTATAAGGGCTACAAAAACGCCAGAAACTTAAAATATCGGAATTTTTGTGTGTATATGAAAGAACTTTTTCGTAAATATTTCAAATAAATAGTCTTGTTGCTGTGTAGGAAAGTTTTTTTTTTTTTTTTGATATGGGTGTCGTCATTTTTATTTCAAATATAAAAAGTTTCCAAGGAACGTTTACTCTTTAAACACAAACCCATACCATGAAATATTCATACAAAATGCTTTCCAGAATGAGAAACCCCTTAAAGTAAGATGTTCGGTCGCTGAAATTTCAAAATGTAACAAGTTTTTTTTTTTAATACACAAGTCTACATAAATCCTTTGTAAACAGATAAAAACAGCTTGAAGTCTCAATGATATCAACGAAACTAAAATTAGGAATAAAAGATGAACAGCTCATAGTCCGTCTACAAAGACAGTAGATGGAACAAGTGTCAAAAGGTTGATTCAAAGATGTCGTCAGTTCAACAGACTCGCTCACTTAGCCCAAACTCAACAAGTTGCTATTCAGCTCAATCAAAACAGTGTAAACTTTCTTTTCCATGAATGAAAAGTGTTCAAATATACTCTTCAAGATAATAAAAACGGCTGTGAGGACCAAATCGGTAAGAGAATCTCAGAGATTTTTATTCTCAGTGTAGAGGGCTGTACTGACAGCAGGCTGTCGTGTTGGAAAAGCAAAACTCTCCCTGCCATCTCTCGCAGAATCGTAGACGATATTAGACGAAATACAGCGAGGAGTGAAATAACGAGGAGTGGGTAGAAGCACTGGTCGAAAAAGTATGTTCTGGGAGTTATGTTTGGTGTCGTACTCAGTCGCGGCTGTGTCAAAACAACACGTGGGAGCCGAGTAAAAGGGTGACGCTGTTTGTTCTCGCGAGATGTCAAATTGGCTCTGGAATACCAATCTTGTAGGTGCTGGAGTTTGATTGAAAACTGCAGGGATTTCCTCAGGTCCAACCGTAATTTCTGAGGGAAAATACGAAAAGATGATTCATTAGGTAATTTTGAAAACTGTGTTGAACGCACAGTGAATTAAATTTCCATTCGTACTAACGGGGCAAACTATTGCAAGGTAGAAGTCGTCATGGCTTCATATTTACTTCGTAAACCAACATTTTATATCGAAGTTTAGCTGGAATAACAAAGATAGCCCTTTACCCTTTATATTCTGATGCAAGACAATTTTTACATGAAAGTTTGTCAGGATCGTGGCTTGAGCGAGTTTCTTATACATTAAAACTGCAAATTTGGCACGTGTTTTTATTAACTTTGTTTATCTTTTTCGACTCCAATGACAGCCAAGCGCAAGAGAATCGTGGACTGAACTAGTTTTAAAACAAAAAACAAATATAACCGCGAGAGTTACTACCAAAAATTTTCCATTAAAACTCGTAAGTCTTTCTACGGAAGCATACCTCCCTGTTTCTCGGCTCTCTTCTCGTTCTGCACTTTCTGAATGAATTTGACGGTTATCTCCAATATTTCCGCCTTTTCGAGTCTACAGCCTTTCTTAATCTGCAATTCAATGGATGAGAACAAAATAGGTCGAGAAATACGTAAATTTACGGTCGAATACATACAAGGAATACATAGATAAAACAGCGCGTTCAATTTGTAAGAAGTTATAAAGTGCACGCTGCTTGACAAATCCGAGTTGTCTTTCACGACTATGGCAGCAAATTCTAACACATAAACTGTACCCACCTCCAGCTCTCTAGCTTCCGGGATCATCCGCTTAATTTGAGACAAGCAATTGTTGATTCGTTGCCTTCTTTTTCTTTCCATCTCAGGTTTTTTAGGTGACATATTGGAAGTGTGACTGAGTTTGCGAAACTCGTGCCCTGACATTTGGCGCCCTTTCTGCGCGTGCGGCGTGCAACTGTTTTATTGCTCGCGCTTGCCTCACGACCTCTATACCCGTTCCCGCCTTTTTTCCTCGCGAGCAAAACAGTGTCAGGTTCAAAGCGAAAAGAGCAAAAAGAAATGGCGAATTAGTTTTTCTGCGGGAATTGTGGTTAGCTACATCTGATCCCAACTTGATAAGAGTATCCTCTGCTAAATCGGCTGGGAGTGTCCGATATCCTACGAGGGCGTCCGACATGCATCATACCGAACTCATAAACGTCCGAAATCAATCGGACCTGGTGCCCGAAATTACGCGGAACTTCCGAAATTAGACAGAGACGTGCAGTAATCAGGCAGGGATGCCCTTGGCCTCTGACTATACACTCCAATACTTTACCATGCACACAGCTGGGAACTCGAACAATTTGGCTCTCGTTATCTTCAAGACTTTTCGAACGTAGATCCATACTAGAACTATGTCAATTTCTCAAACAAGACCAAACCTAGTGTTCTAAAGATCAGAAAAAAATTACAAAGAGGACTAAATAAGGATGCATGCGTATGAAGGGCATTTAATTTAATGTTACCAATCTGCTTTTCACGGGTTTGCCTTAGCCTGAGGAAGAGGTTAAGCACCATGTCTCTGTTGAGTCGATTCGTTCCGTGGACGATTTTTCAAATCCTGGCTTCTAAACGGGAATAGGGGTCACTGATCCCACCTTAAGCCTCATCAAGAGGCTAAGAGTGACAAAGTAGTTCATTACAGTGAAGAGCTGTCGCTTTCAAGCAGAAAGGTTACCAGTTGAGCTAAGAAAAGAATTTTAATGAGAACCACTTTACTTTTCACCCCTGGGATCCCCTACATCTCAAGTAGTATTTGCATTAACATCACTGTTTAGAAGTGAGATTTCTCACAACTTGGGCTGCGACACAGAAGAAAAAAAAGAAAAAAAAAAAAAAAAAAAAAAAACGGGGATACTTGAATTATTAGAATTATAACCAAAACGCTACCACTAAAGCTTTTTAAAATTATTTTATTTTGAGGTAAGGTATTTTGGAAACGAAACGCGGCAAGGAAACAACCCAACATTCACGGGCACAAATTTGAAAACCAACGCAAACATGAAATC
Source organism: Stylophora pistillata (assembly GCF_964205215.1). Taxonomy (NCBI): domain Eukaryota; kingdom Metazoa; phylum Cnidaria; class Anthozoa; order Scleractinia; family Pocilloporidae; genus Stylophora; species Stylophora pistillata. The sequence goes on along the minus strand of NC_142526.1, from coordinate 7,926,489 downwards.
GCTAAATGAGTGATAATCATTCACCATATTTCAGAGGCAGGATTGGGGTGGGAAGTGTGAATGAGAGAAAGGCACGTTTATCGTTTTTTTCCAAACCGATTGTCTGAACTTTATATGTTTAATTAAATATTCTCCCATGGATCCTCTATTTGGTCCCATCATGCAGCGCAGGATGAGAACGCATCACGTGACGTGACCAAACAACGGCTGCACGGAAGACCAGTGTCTCAATCATCGGTGGTCACTCTTGCGTTCACAAATCCACGGCCTCCATAGACTTTGATTCTCTGGAGCAACAATTGTTTGTGGATCAGTGATAGGCGGAGGTACTTGAGGGATGAACTTGAAAGATGTCGGCTGCTGTAACATGGAATCCGAAACTAACCACCTCAATTTGTCTGAGTGGAGCTCACTTGATATTCCCCTGGCGTGGGGCGGGAAATGTGAAGAAATTGAAGAACACAAAGATTTGAGAGCATTTAAGGGTGCCATACATGTGGTCTCCACGGATATGTCATCTCTCTCCCCATCAAGTCGTTCCTCTGGTTGCCTTTTGTCATAACCGGTTTCGACAGACAAGTTGTTGACTTCGGAAGAGCAAGTCCAGCGAGGAAATGACACCTCGCTCCCCCAGACTGATGTTTCCATGGGCTCTCGTGATAACTTCACGTTGAGACCATCAGTGCATGAAAAAGTATCAGTTTCTTGGACATAGGGCCGTTGCTCGCAAAAAGTACACAAGCAACAAGTTGGATACGAGGTGGTATCACACAATTTGAAATTCTCGTTTTCTGTTGAGAAAAATGTATGAATTATTGATTTATGCTAAGGGCGCATATTTTACCATTTAGTATATAACAAAAAGCTAATGCTAACTCAGTCTCTGTGGGTTTTTCTTTACCGTGTTGACTGGATCGAATGTAATCCACGACCAGCTGAAGAATCTTTGTTTGCCTTAATCGGTGGCCAAGTTGTATCTGTTGACAAAATAAAAAGCAATGGTAACTAGCGCCCAGTTCTTCGAGAAGCACTCTTATCCAACCCATTCTCGTTCCCAAACCTCATTAGTTCTTATAGTATGGGTGGGTCGATACCATTTTTCCAAATCGATACGTTACCGAGTACGATACTGACGTTTTTCTTCGATATCGATATTGTGACGTCATTGAGTTAAATGTAAGTCATGTGATTTGATTGACGAAGTATTGAGGGTACAGGGTTATCTTACACTGTTTAAGTTATGCAGTGTTCCGTGCTCTATAGCAGGGTCAATAAGACAGTCAAAAAATTTAAAATTGGATTAAGGACGTACTTAAGTCGAAACTCATGGTCATCAAAGAGTTCACTCTTGTAGCGCTCGCAGGCCACTAAGACTGGTACACTGCAGTGGTCATTGCCCAATCTCGAGCCCAGTCTTTTCGGCTCCTTGTTAGCGGTTGGTCGCCTGGCGTGAGACAAAGCGCAGAAGGTCACGTGCAGTATTGAAAGCACCGATACTTTTCGCTAGTATCGACATTTTGCGATCAGACCTCGGTATCGCCGGAATCGAATATTTGATATCAGTATCGGTCCATCCCTATCTTTCAGCCATCAAAGCCTCTGTACGTGTAAAGGGTCTGTTTGCTGAACAGATGGGCTCGATCTGGGCATATGGTATTTCGTGGACTGGACTGGACTAGTAAAACGCGGACTAGTAAAACGCGGACTAGTAAAACGCGGACTAGTAAAACGACAACAACAAAAAGAAACAATTTCATACGAAGGCGATCATAACACTTAATGGCAAGCCAGTTTAGTAAGTGACAATCCCTGTTTGACTTTTAAGCTGCAAATGGGTTTGACATGCGCCAGATACAAACGAATTTATAAGTTTAGGCTAAGACAGAATTTTATTCAGCACCAGTTCAAAATCCTAAAATACACTTTCGTCGTAAATTTCACGGCAGAAACGCAGGAATTCGATGAATAAAAGTCGCATTAAATCTCTTTGAGTCTATGTAGAAAGAGTCTCATTGACTTCAGCTTTTCGGTGGAAGAAAAACCGATTTACACACGTCATTAAAGAAAACAAACAAGCAGACTGACAACTCCAAAACACATATTTGCATTCACTTACAAGTTGACTTTCCGTGAAATTTGAAAACGGAACAGAGGTAAATCTTCGAAGATTAATCGTCGTTGGAAATAAAAAATACTTTCCGTAAGATCTCTAACTGTTTTTCTTTTTACGAGAAAATCGTCGCATCATCATTTAACTCGTGTGTGTTTGTCATACCAGTACTGCTGTTTCTTCAAAAGCGTATGCTGTTTTCTTCTTCAATTGACAGGTGTCACATCGTCACAGTTGCTTATCAAAAAACTGTTTCGGCGAAAACATTCTCTTTAACTTGAATAACGCTTGTTTTCTTTATAACTCACTCGCCATCAAATTGTGAAGTTCAAGGAGGATTTTCCGTAATTAAACTCGTAATTGTAGCCCTAAATCATTCGGGTTCTTTTAGCAATCATTGTTTTTATGCGTTAGAAAAAGATAAAAGTGTTATTCACCAGCATAGGTCGGTCCGTATTGGGAACTTCTGAACTGTTCGTATATTTCTGAACTGTTCAAAAATTGGTGTAGCATCCTGGATTCTTTAAGGCTTGGGTCGCATCACAACCGAATTGTTTACTCTAGGGATGAAACTCTGTCAACACAAGAATTTTCTAATGCGACCCAATTTTTGCGGTGTGCTAAAAGTTTCAAAATTCTAAAAATCATGAAAGACGCCGGTGTGCCTGGGTGGGGCTGACCGATTTTGCCAAATTTTTTGGAAACTAAAGGACCCGCGTCCGTTGCCGACAAAGTTGTCATTTGTGCGTGCGTGTGAAAAAAGATTAAAAGCAAAAGAAAGGGAAACACATATTTGCATTCACTTACAATTTCACTTTCCGTGACATTTTAAAACGGAACAGAGGTAAATCTTCGAAGATTAATCGTCGTTGGAAATAAAAAATACTTTTCGTAACATCTCTGTTTTTCTCTTTACCAGAAAATCATCGCATGATCAGTTACCTCGTGTGTGTCTGTCACACCAGTACTGCTGTTTCTTCTAAAGCGTATGCTTCTTTCCTCTTTAATTGACAGGTGTCACATCGTGACAGTTACTTTTCAAAAAAATGTTTGAAAGTTTGTTCGGAAGCCTTTTAACTACCTTTACAAATAAAAATGTTCCGGCGAAAGTTTTCTCTTTAATTTGAAGAACCTGAATGATTTTGAGCTACAATTACGATTTTAATTACGGGAATATCCTCCTTGAACTTAGCAATTTGATAGCGAGTGAGTTATAAAGAAAACAAATGTTATTCAAATATAATTTGAATAACCCGAATGATTTAGGGCTACAATTACGAGTTTAATTACGGGAATATCCTCCTTGAACTTAACAATTTGATTGCGAGTGAGTTATAAAGAAAACAAATGTTATTTAAATTAAAGAGAAAACTTTCGCCGAAAGATTTTTATTTGTAAAGGTAGTTAAAAGGCTTCCGAACAAATTTTCAAACATATCCATATCCAGTCCAGTCCAGTCCAGTCCTCGGAATACCATATGCCGACGTGGTTGACCCTATTCTCGTCTCAGATCGTGGACTGGACTGGACTGGACTAGACTAGTAAAACGAGGACTAGTAAAGCGCAGACTAGTAAAGCGCGGACTAGTAAAGCGCGGACTAGTAAAACGTGGACTAGTAAAACGTGGACTAGTAAAACGCGGACTAGTAAAACGCGGACTAGTAAAACGCGGACTTAACAACAACAACAACAACAAAAAAACAATTTCATACGAAGGCGATCACAAGACTTAATGGCGAGCCAATTTAGTGAGTGACAATCCCTGTTTAACCTTTAAGCTACACATGGGTTTGACATGCACCAGATACAAACGAATTTACAAGTTTAGGCTAAGACAGAATTTTATTCAGCACCAGTTCAAAATCCTAAAATACACTTTCGTCGTAAATTTCACAGCAGAAACGCAGGAATTCGATACATAAATGTCGCATTAAATCTCCTTGTGTCGAGGTAGAAAGAGTCTCATTGACTTCAGCTTTTCGGTGGAAGAATAACCGATTTACACATGCCGTTACAGAAAACAAACAAGCAGACTAACGACTCCAAAACACATATTTGCATTAACTTACAAGTTGACTTTCCGTGACATTTTAAAACGGAACAGAGGTAAATCTTCGAAGATTAATCGTCGTTGGAAATAAAAAATACTTTCCGTAAGATCTCTAACTGTTTTTCTTTTTACGAGAAAATCGTCGCATCATCATTTAACTCGTGTGTGTTTGTCATACCAGTACTGCTGTTTCTTCAAAAGCGTATGCTGTTTTCTTCTTCAATTGACAGGTGTCACATCGTCACAGTTGCTTATCAAAAAATGTTTCGGCGAAAACATTCTTTTAAACTTGAATAACGCTTGTTTTCTTTATAACTCACTCGCCATCAAATTGTGAAGTTCAAGGAGGATTTTCCGTAATTAAACTCGTAATTGTAGCCCTAAATCATTCGGGTTCTTTTAGCAATCATTGTTTTTATGCGTTAGAAAAAGATAAAAGTGTTATTCACCAGCATAGGTCGGTCCGTATTGGGAACTTCTGAACTGTTCGTATATTTCTGAACTGTTCAAAAATTGGTGTAGCGTCCTGGATTCTTTAAGGCTCGGGTCGCATTACGACCGAATTGTTTACTCTAGGGATTAAACTCTGTCAACACAAGCATTTTCTAATGCGACCCAATTTTTGCGGTTTCCTAAAAGTTTCAAAATTCTAAAAATCATGAAAGACGCCGGTGTGCCTGACCGATTTTGCCAAATTTTTTTGAAACGAAAGGACCTGCGTCCGTTGCGGACAAAGTTGTCATTTGTGCGTGCGTGTGAAAAAAAGATAAAAACCAAAAAGAGCGGGAAACACATATTTGCATTCACTTACAATTTCACTTTCCGTGACATTTTAAAACGGAACAGAGGTAAATCTTCGAGGATTAATCGTCGTTGGAAATAAAAAATACTTTTCGTAAGATCTCTGTTTTTCTCTTTACGAGAAAATCGTCGCATGATCAGTTAACACGTGTGTGTTTGTCACACAAGTACTGCTGTTTCTTCAAAAGCGTATGCTTCAATTGACAGGTGTCACATCGTGACAGTTACTTTTCAAAAAAAAGTTTGAAAATTTGTTCGGAAGCCTTTTACTAGTCAATTGTCAATTGAAGCATACGCTTTTGAAGAAACAGCAGTACTTGTGTGACAAACACACACGAGTTAATTGATGATGCAACGATTTTCTCGTTAAGAGAAAAACAGAGATCTTACGAAAAGTATTTTTTATTTCCAACGACGATTAATCCTCGAAGATTGACCTCTGTTCCGTTTTAAAATGTCACGGAAAGTGAAATTGTAAGTGAATGCAAATTGTGTTTTGGAGTCGTCAGTCTGCTTGTTTGTTTTCTGTAACGGCGTGTGTAAATCGGTTATTCTTCCACCGAAAAGCTGAAGTCAACGAGACTCTTTCTACCTAGACACAAGGAGATTTAATGCGACTTTTATTCATCGAATTCCTGCGTTTCTGCCGTGAAATTTCCGACGAAAGTGTATTTTAGAATTTTGAACTGGTGCTGAATAAAATTCTTTCTTAGCCTAAACTTATAAATTCGTTTGTATCTGGCGCATGTCAAACCCATTTGCAGCTTAAAAGTCAAACAGGGATTGTCACTTACTAAATTGGCTTGCCATTAAGTCTTATGATCGCCTTCGTATGAAATTGTTTTTTTTGTTGTTGTCTAGTCCGCGTTTTACTAGTCCGCGTTTTACTAGTCCGCGTTTTACTAGTCCGCGTTTTACTAGTCCGCGTTTTACTAGTCCGCGTTTTACTAGTCCGCGTTTTACTAGTCCCCGTTTTACTAGTCCACGCTTTACTAGTCCACGCTTTACTAGTCTAGTCTAGTCCAGTCCAGTCCAGTCCAGTCCAGTCCAGTCCAGTCCAGTCCAGTCCAGTCCAGTCCAGTCCAGTCCAGTCCAGTCCACGCAATACCATATGCCAAACACGTCCCCTTGGCGTCTCCCTTTGAATTTGAAAGGGCAGAAGATTTACTTAGCGCTGAATCCGCTGAAAATATGCAAATTTGTTTCGAAGTTGATCACAATTTTCTTAATCCAACTTAATTCCTCGCGAAACAACTCTCTTTCAATGAGAAAAGGAAAAGCGGAAATATAAGGTTGGTAACATGAACTTCTCTTTTGTTTACAGCGACCGACATTTTACCTCCCGTTTTAGACTAACACAGACTGACCTGAGAATACCACCCTTTCATTTCTAACCATACACAAAGCATTTCTGGCAGCATACGCAAAGTCAATTTCTTTCGGCAAACGAAATTAAAGCTGTTAATCGTTATACGTTGGAAAACTGCCAGACTCGGCAAAAAAAATTACGCTATAAAATCCAGACGGTCTTCATTGCAACAGAGCGAAAAGAACCGGCGTCAAATTGACGGTGACTGCGTTCCATTAAAGTTCTGGTCAAACTGCTCAGAACAATTTTTTAAATTGGTTACCTGTTTTCTAGCCTCTGGAATAAGCAAAGCTAGTTCTTCTAAGCTTTTCTTAATCCTTTCTCTTCTTTGTCTCTCTACAATCTGTTTCGTTTGCCTTCTTTTTGTCTTCTACGCGGGCCAGACCGCCGAATTCATACAAAGCAAAAAAAATATCAAGAATTAATATTGCCCATGGAACTACATTTAACAGATCCTTTTTACGAGATATCTCACGTCCAAATTAGTCATACGATTGCCTTACCTTGGCTAGCACGCTTTCCATTGCTTTCAGTACGTCAAGTTTAATTAAATACTTGCAAAATTTTCAATGTTTGTTGAGAGGTGAACTACCTAGCTCCGCTAATTCATGTGAACTACCGATATTCATTAAGCCAGGAGGCATATAACCTTCCCGTTATGAATGATTGACGTTTGAGATGCCATTGAAGATCAAATTGCAGATTATCCGTGTGAAAAATTCCAGCTTCACACGAACTTATGTGTTACTTCAACCCGGCGCCTTACAACTGCTTCATCCAGGTGTCGTGAAAGCGAAAGCCAATATTAGGAAGGTGTGATCGAGACGAGAGATGAATAATTTTTACTTTTGCAAGGCTATAATGAATGAAAGTTTAAAAGTTAATTGTTAAGACCAAAGTGTATCTGTCAAAAGCCATAGGAGACTTTTAAAATATAAAAGTCCAGTTTTTGAATTTATCCAGCTCTCTTACGACTTTTTTTTTTAATGTGAAATATTTTTCAACGGCATAAGAAAAAGCCGGATATTATTTGAGTACAACATTTCGCAAATTCCTGTCTGCTATCATTTCAATAAAAGTTTTAAAGAGTATCGGATGAAACATTGACATTTGCCTTAATTGCGTTTCCACCCTAAATTTGATACAATTTGAACATTCGGCGTTTTAAAATGGTGTTTTCGCCCATGAGACGTTTGCCCCATTCTCATTACCAAAATATGATTAATTAAACGAGGTCTCACTGAATAAAAGTCAGCCATAGAAAACTGAAAAACTGAATTTTACTTAGGGTTCAAGTAATCGCTAATTTTCTTTTTTGCTGAAGTGGAAGGCATAAATCATCAGTTTTTAAAACCGTGTTTAGAAAAGCAGCTCTCAGTTTAAATCGTGTGTTAACTTTGGTGTGTATGGGGTACATTTCTCGTCATGTATCAGAATCCATGAATTACAGATCTTTAATGTTTGTCACTTGTCATAATTTGCCTACAGGGTTTACATGACCACGTCGATACGCAATTTCACAAGAATTGCATGTGTGGTTTGTCTTTCATGAACCTCTGTCAGAGGTACACATCCAGCCCTTGATACTAAAACTACACTGACGAGTGTCCCAAACAGATTTTTTTTTGTAAGAAAGCAACAATCGCAGACGACGACAAAGACTGGTCAGGATGCCTAAAAACACCACAGGTCACTAATCCTCTCATTAACCCCAACCCTACCCTTGCTGGGTAAAATCTGCACACTGAGACCTTACAGTAAGTGGACACAAACAGAAAAATTTCGCGAACAGTTTAAAGGAAAAACCGTTTCCGTAATGAACCAAAACAACTGAAAAGTATAAAACTCAAGTAAAAGGAAAACGGTATCTGATGTATACACAATTCTTTATTCTATGTTCACTTTAAAGTGAAAAGCATTCAGTAACTTCCACAATACACTCGAGGATGCGATACTGGACCAGCGAGATCTCCTTCTAGCACACATTTACCTGGTAAAAAGCAAGAAAAACCTGTCGATAGTCCTAAATTCACCTACAACTGAGTTTTCAGGTTGTATGTGGTACATGTAACTTGGGACTCCGCAAAATTAATCTATGGAGTTTTAAACTACTTCTCGCTGTTCAAAGCTTCGATGAATTGTTCCAGACTTTCTTGAATGTGTCTCACATGTTCTGAAAATGAAAGGGAATGAAATTGTGAGATCATATTCAGACTGGGGTAAACTACTAGAAATTCAACAGAGGCGAAAAAAGAAAGGAAAGAAAAAAAATAGATTCGTGAGAGCACAGGCGGGGGAGGGAATCAAAAGAAGCTAACAAGAATTGTTTTTTTCTGATGTTCTCCAACCCTCCGACGGGGAACATTTCAGAAGAGATGTATCTTTTGATTGGCTATTTTAAAGGCGCGTGTCCGTTTATGACGGAAAAGCTACGAAGATGGGGAAGGGGCGAGTAAGTTTACAAATCGGCAAATTTGGACGGATAGTGATTTTATTTGCAAAAACAAAGAACAAAACAAGAAAAAAAAAATAAGCAGGTTCGGAGATTTAAAAAATACCGTGGTTAGTGGATTGTGAAATACCTCAACACCATAGACAAATAAAAAGATTTCAAAAATTTTCACAAGTTTCTCTGCCGATTTTCTATTTTCTCCGCCAGTCTAGATCCGCAAACCCACCCTAGCACGTGGTTTCTTTGATAATTTCGCAGTTTGGAGGTGAAACGTACAAGTTAAAACATTAGGCGAGAACATAAGGGCCAATTCAAGATTCACACGGTAAATATCACATCAAAATTTACCAAGGAAAATAATTCTGGAAAGATGAGCTCATTAGCAGATCATTAACTCTCTGATATTAATTATATTGAGCTGATACACCTGGGAAGAATGCAACATTTGAATATTCTGTGAAAATTGTGCTCCCTGGCGTCTGGTTTGGTTCGCGTGGTTTTTACTCATTACCATAGTTAAAACAATAAAATATTATAACAAAAATGACAAAAGTCCAAATGAGGCCTTAAACTACTTTAAAATCGATGTTATAGTTTTTTGAAAAAATAAAATCCAAGCTTTCGCCGATGTACGGCATCATCAGGGATCAGCAAAAGATGGGATTTTCAAATAATTTTGACATCAATTTTACAGTGGTTTAAGAACTTTTTAGGACTTTGGTCCGTGTTATTAACTAAAATGCCACGGAAGGACAACATTCAACGATTAATACAATCTGAGTAAAAAAGTCTGGTTTGCTAATTATAGGTTTCGCGCTTTAAGATCAAATGAATGTCCAGATCTTTCGTTCGATTATTTTACTTTAGATCTATCCAGTCACATCGTGAGATGAAATTATGTAAATATTTTCTTAAGGAGTAACGTTGGCAGAGACTGGCAAGGCAGCCATGTGTTTAGAGTGAAATCGAAGCAACAAGAGTGACTTGAAGCTATGACCTTTTGACTACATGTGTCTCGATCGTGAAATTTCACATTTTTCCTAAGTCTTAAACGACAAAAGGTTTGGATTCTTGCCGAAAAGTTTTCGTGTGGGTATTTTATTAACAACCACTAGTTCGTGATTATAGCATTTTTTTTTAATGACAAATTCCACGAGCGAATAAAAGGAGATGATTGATAACTAAAGAAGCTTTGGATTGTTTGACAAATTCTCCTTGAAATATCACAAGAACTTTGTAAAGAAAAGTGTAGAGAATATGTATACTGATGTTAGGGTGTAAAATATTCCGAAAGACTCGGTAACGACTCAATAATTCACTTACTCAATTCTTCAGCAAGATCAACTTGTCTTCCCCGAATGAGTCGCTCTTTAGCTGTCTGATCGTAGCTTATTTCGTCCAGAACTTGTTTGACTTCTTTCTCCAAACGGCGAGCTACAAGATTTGAAGACAAACTCAATTAAAGAACGACAAAAACTTCCCTTGGTACAATTATTAAAAAAAGTGATGGGAGCCACACAAAAGATGGCGAATAATGAACAATTCACCTTCATGGTTCATGACTTGTTGTCTGATGGCGTTACTCGTAGTTTGTAGCATCTTCTGAATTCGCCAAAATAGGACCACGTCGTTGCAGGCCAGCTAAAAAGAGAAAAATGGACAAAAAGTGTGGCTTGTAAATGAACCTCAACATGTTCCATGTTGGCATGCTCGCAAGCCACACAAAGTCAAGCCCACATTACTCTTTGAAAACAAAAATATATCAGAGACATCGCTAACTTCAATAACTCAGTCAGTACTGTTTAATTTCAATTTTTTTCTGTCTCTTATTTTATATGAGAATTTCTCCTGAATGACACTGATACTGAAACAGTAAGTCATGTTTCTTTTACCTCGTTCTTGACCAAATCTCTTCTGTAGAAAGCATTTCTACATTCTTGAACGTTTCCCAGGGCCTGCTTCAAAAAGTGCTCCCGATACAACTGGCTCCAAGTTTCAGTTACCTGAAAAAAAAAAAAAAAAAATATGTAGAAAAAAGAAATAAATTATTCAACAAATAAATTAATACAAAATATACAAACAAACGAAAGAAACACAAAATTTGCTATAAAGGAAAAGAACAGAATTTCATTGTTTTGAAGGCAATTAAATTGAAGATGAAAGTAAAGACCCAACATAAAAATTGCTTCGATGTAACTCAAAATTCTCAAAGTATGCACCAAAAAAGACGTAATAGCCAATAGAGAGCTAAATTATGACAATCAGAGAGCATTGAACCACATCAACTACAAACCAGGTCGGGTGAGACCTCCACGCTGATTGTTTCCAAGTTTTTTCTCACGGTGGTAAGTTCATCGTCCGCCAGAGCTGGACCATGTCGCTTCAAAGAATTCAGCAAAAACAGTTAGGGTCAACCCTTAACACTCTAACATCGGTATGCATATTCTCCATACTGTTCTCTATACATTTTTAAGGTATTGACAAGGAGAATTTGCTTTATCATCAAGAGCTTCTTTAGTTGGTGATCATTCCCTTAATTCTCGTGACTGTAATGTTCGATTCAGGGGTGATGTTGTAAAGAGGAATTAGATGCTGATCGCTCTTACAGTTTAAAGGGTAAAAAAACGAATTGCTTCTTCGACCGCACAATGCGCCTTTTCAAATTTAGAGGCTCGTCATGTCGATTCCCCAAACCTCGCCCCTAACAAATTCCCTCTCTCCTCTAGATTGCGAGGGAAGCTTCGGAACACTGTTGCCTTTTTCTCATCAAATTTGAATCTATTCTCAAATGCAAGTTGGTTTCCCAGAATGCGTTATAACGGAAGGGGACAATTTCGCCTTTTGGTGACGCTATGAAAATAAAGCGAGAAAGAAATCGGTGGCCCAGTTAATTAAATTTAAGAGGCAATCAGAACTCAGTGGAAATTTGTAACATTTGGAGGAATGGGAAAAATCACACAGAAGAGGCAAAATGCTTTGGCAAGATGTTTTAACGCGGCTATTCCAGGAAAGGAAAATTCAAGATATGGTCAAAAAATACTAACGCGCTATGCCGCAACCAAAAGGACTCAGAATTTTTCTTTTTTTAACGCCACGTAAGTCGAAGGAGGGAGTGAGAATAGCCTTCAAACTGTTCGCAAAAGTGAAAGAAAAATAAGAATTGACATGTAAATTGGTTCTCAGTAAAGCTGATCTCACCTCATTAGCTTGAAGCAACCTCTGAAGTTCGTCCTTAATATAGGACCGGTGTTGCTTAAATAATAATAATAATAATAAAAACAATAAGTTGTTAAGCCTATATACATTGTGGATCTGTAAAAGAGGATTCTACTTTCCGTCGAGAAAATTCCCTTTAAAAAGAAGAGCTAATCTAAAAACAACAACAACAGAAACAGAAAAAAAAAACAACACTAAGCTCATAAGGCAAGACAAAACGAAGAAACTCAACAGACATCCATAGGACGCTTACACGCGATTTCGGATGCTATCGTGCAATTGGGTTTTCAGATACTTCTGTCCGTTTTCAGAAACTTCCTTCCGATTTCTGACACATATGTCGTATCAGAACACTTCTGCATGATTTCGGAAACGACACATTTGACAGATATCGGAGGCCTCTGTTCGCTTTCAGAAGCTACCGTCTAATATTACACATTTGTGTCCGATCTTGAATGAAAAAACCCAACTTCTTCAGGAGGAAGTTTAGCAAATAAATAAAAAGAAAAGTAATTAAGATAACCAGCGAAAAAATATGAAACAAGATACAAAAAATCGCCTTATTAATGACAGAACGTCTAGTGCAAGTGAGCTGGAGATCTACCACTAGCATTGAAAAGTTCTTGCCGTTCTATTTCAGGCGGTTTAGCCCGATTTCAGATTTTAGGGAAAACTTACCTGCTCTCTGCTTCTGTATTTCCAGTAAAACCATCTCTCAGCCCGTCCAGGACCAAGCAAGCCGTACATTTCCTTGGAAGCTGAAATGATCGTGAAAAGTTTTTAACAGGCTGTCTCAAGAGACTAACAGGTTATAACTGTCACAGATCATCACGGTTGCCATTACATGAAGCGACTAAAAATATTGCTACAGTACTCCTCCGTGACAAACGACTATTTCCTCACAAGCAACCTGCTCGTTTTTCCCCAGGCGAATAGTGCTGTTTCCAGTTTTCTCCGCGAGAGGCGAGACGCCGGCGCGCGAGGTGAGGAACGCACGCGAGGCGAAAAACGCACGCGAGGTGAGGAACATACGTGAGGTGAGGAACACACGCGAGGCGAGGAACGCGCACGTTTCTCGTCTTGATTCTTCTGACGGTTCTCTATTTGCCTTTTTTTCCCTAATACATTAACAATTTATCCATAGTTCAATGTATGGCGAGGTGAAATCTAGAAATCACTGCGCTTTAAGTCTGTCCTCTGCTTTCTTAAAAAAAAAGAAAAAAGAATTAAAACAATGCTTGTCCCGCGGGTTTGAAGGTGATAAGCAGCATTTGTAGCCGGCAAGCTTGATACTACTGGAGATAGGTACACAAAAATGATCGTCAGTGTTAAGAGAAACAAACAAGGTATCTATGCTATGTCTAATACCTTTGTCTAATTCTTCTTGCAAGGTGTCCTCCATGAATCTCACTGCCGAGTCCCACTGTTGTTTCTCACTCACAGACCAGTCTTCAAGTGCAGTCAGCTGAATAACTCGCTGAGAGGAACACAAGGGCCACACATCAACACAGAAATAAACAGTTTCCATTTACTTATACTGAGTTGTAAACCCCAATTGCGTTGGTTTTGCATTTCTTCGCTGTGCAATTAGTCTTGGAAACTCACCTTTATGTTTTAACCAATCAGATTCGGTTTGATAACTCGCGTTGATACGATTGATTTGTTTGGATAAGTTTCATATAAACTCACCAGACTATCTACAGCTTTTGACTGCCACATATGGCTTCGTTTGCATTCATCTGATAATTCAGATTTGAGTTTCTCGAATAAGTGGCTGTGGCCGTCTTTATCATTCTTCTGTTCCTGAAAACAATACAGAGCTTGAACAGTGAAAAACAGGGAAACGAAAGCACGCTTCAAAAGTCGATGGGAAAAAGTATTTAAGTTACCTGCATCGCTTTAGAGAATTCTTCAAAGAGCGTTTCCCAACCAACCTGAAAGAGGTAATCGAAGTTTCCGATGACACAAGGACTCATAAAAACGTCACAAGTTTAGGATTTCTTGAAAAATTTACAGATTTCTTATTTTTTATCCGGGGCAATCTTTTCCATACTTGTCCATACCATGTTTCTTTTATGTTCACTTTGCCTCTGAAGTGTTATTCGACCTAAACAAGCCATTCTTTTCATCTCGATGAATATTTTTTTTTTGGGGGGGGAGGTAAAAAGTCTTGAAATGCCCCAATGCATGTCCTTGGAAGTTTTCAAGTCGTCATCAGCACTTTGTAGGCTTCTCTTTTAGTCACTCTGACTCTAAACAGACGTTGTTATTTTTATCAATATTTTCACAATGTTGGAAATTCTGAAATATTTTCATTTTGTTAATAGGGCATTGCCTCATTGCTTCTTTCACTCTTACGAAGCCAGAAGCAATTTTCCCCACTGCCGGTCGCACAATTCTTCTCATGTAAGTTCTGAGAATTTGGTGTTAAATCAATTTCTCTTCTCGTCACCTGTTTGGGTTGATAATGTAACGATATTGTAGCTAGAAATTACTCCTTGATCACTAATTAGAGTGAAAGGCTTTACAGAGTCTGTATATACCTTGACAGAAATATCAGGCAGTGTTCTGTCAGCCCACTGTTTCAGCTTGATGTCAACAGACGTGTTAAAATTGTTGGGATTATCCCCCTGCGCAGCTGGTAGGTAGATGGCTTCTATGAAGTGTGAAGACACCGCTGACCACAAGTGTTTGGTGATGATGTCCTCCCACATCTGTGGTGTGATCTCGCTCAGGGTAAGCACTTCATCCAAGATTTCGTTGCGAGCTTTATCAAACAACTCATTCTACGAAAAACAAAAGTCTTCAGGGGGAAGCTCCATCAGAGATAGAAGCTCCATCAGAGATAGATTAGAAGAACTTGTCGTACCTAGAAGCATTGCATGTCCTCCTGGTATAAGACACTACTTGCACGGGACGGGAAGGGATGGAATTTCTTGCGCACACGACATACCGACAAACTTTTGGCGCCAAAATGTTGCGGTAACGTGCGTCAATGTTCTTATCCTAATTGGTCGGTTTTGCTCGGTAAAATATTCGATACATTCTTTGATAAACGCAACCCTTTCCACAGTTCAGCAAGCTGGTAGTAGTATGCATGGACCATAGTTCACTAAAAGAAAAAAAAAAACCTTACCCTGTCCAACTCTCGCAGCTTCGGAAAACAGTTTTTCCATTCCGTTTCAAGATTGAACCGTTTCGCTGAAAGAAAAAAAAAAAAAAACACCATCATTTTCCACTTCTACTCTTCATTAACTGAAATACAACAAAGACAAAGGATAGGAAAGAAAGTGACAACTCTCTGTCCTCCATTCTACCCACGGCTCCGCTGCCCCTGTATTGACTCCCAGTTAAAAATATCAAAAAGGCCCAGTACAATTCGCAGTGCAGGAGCTTAACCCTTTAGCCCCTGGGAATGACCAGCATCTAATTTCTCCTTACAATATCACCCCTGAATCACACATTAAGGTCAGGAGAATGAAGGAAATGATCACCAAGGAAACAAGCTCTTGATTGTTAAACAAATTCTCCCTCTCAGCACCTTCGGAAATGTATAAAGTACATTACGGAGAATATGCACATTGATGTTAGGGAGTAAAAGTTAAGCAGATTGTTTTTCATACCTTTGTAAGAATCTGCCTGCTGCTCAATCGATTCTCGCACCATTTTCCAGAAGCAGTGTGAAACAGCAAAGCTGAGGTTCTGCGTCGTCATTTGACTGGCTTTGAACACTCCAGATCTGTGTCATAAAAGAAATAAAAAGTAAACAAATGGACAAAATGAACTGACGGAAGAGGTAGTGAAAGTTAACCCTTTCATCTTGACTATGATTTTACACACACGCAGGTCGTGAAGTGATGCGCGTGAGGTGATGCGCAGTGTGCATGTTTCGCGCTTGAAGCGCGTGTAATGCTGCAGTACACGAGAGTGGTTCTGTATGTTTACTTCTTTCCTTTTTCTAGGCTTACAGCATCTACACTTACTTGCAAAGTCTGGAGTTCCTGAAGAATTCTTCTTCATAGCCACGAATGGCGTCAATACCCTCACTGGTATTACCTGATAATACATCAAATACAGACAAAGTTAGGATAGAAAGTAAACCAGGCAAAAAGGAAGGTTACAACACCAATGTTAGCCGGTGAGAGCTCTACAAATGGTCCGGCACTGATAATAATTAGTGCCAGACCTCGGCAGATCTCTCCCCGCCTCGACTCAAATCTTCCGGCGGGTGGAAAAAGCTGTTAGAGAGATTACCACCGTGTTTGCATGAAACGGCAAACATCAGCTTGTCCCCTCACGTTCGGATAAAATAGCGGGAACTTTACTGCTTTAGCTTCAGAGAGCTCACGTTTCTTCGGAATGGACTGGAGGCCATCTCACGAATGAACGTGAGCTCTTGCAGCTGTCTGCTGAAGAAAAGTGCGGCATTTGAAGGATTTTCAACAAGAAACTTCACCTGCCCTTGTATGACTTAAAGGAAATAGTTTCGGCGCACTTTTTTTCCAGCAATTTAACATCTACTCTGAGAGAGAGAAAAAGGGAAGAAAATCTTGCGTACACGGCAAACGTGATACAGCTTACTTCACGTAAAAACAGAAACGCTCTACGGCAAACATGAGAAAAAGGCGGGAAAATCGTCGTTTCTTGGTCACTAGTACCGTTCACGTTTCACGTAAACGCGGTGCTAAATCTCTCTGACTGACTAATTGTCTGATCAACAGCATCTTGGTTGACTTAAATACTTTTACCCACCTGTTCCAGTGACAACTGCAAAGTAGCCTAAAGCTTTCATTGGGAAAAGCTTGCCTTCTAGTATTTGTTTAATCTAACGATGAAATAACAACGTCAGTTGGTGATTAAAAATGAACTGAGTTAAAACAAAACTTGAAAATCTCACTAATGGCAAACAGTCATACTCGGCTGGGGTTGGCATCGTTCTGTTCAGCTAAGTCTACTTTTGTCAGCACAAAGATTGTCCTTTTCCCTGAAGAAGTAGAGAAAACCACATTTTTGTAACACACAGTAACTGGCTGAAAAAATGATTTCACTTTTGACAACCAAAGCATTTTTCCTTACTCACACAAGAACAACCTTAACTTGCTTTAAACCAACTAACTCCCAGAAGTGATTAACATGTCACTTCTCCCTATAATATCCATACACTATCCAGCAAACAGGTAGTGAGAGTACTCAAACCTATCAGTAGAAGTTTTTATCTAGATCTCACACCAAATTCTCACGACTAATTTGCAAACAACTGTGTAGCAGCTAGAGGAGAGAATTAACAATCAGACAAGTATATTGGTGAGTTTCAGTGGTAAGATATTACACTATTTATTTCTACAAACCTGCTGGATCCATGCTGCTCACTAAATCCGTAACATTGCTCCTTTCAGCATCAATAGAGCCATCTGTTTGACACAAAGTTTAGAAATCTTTACATTTCACAGTATTTTAAAACTGAAGCACTTTCATTAACATAAAAGAACTTTAACTACAACAAAAAAAAAGTTCTGTTTCCTAAATGACAGCTATCTTTTACCAAATGTAAGCTACATCTCACCTTGAATACACAAGATTATTGCATTTGGGTTCTGCATGTACTTCCTGAAAACATTTTAAGAGGATGTTTAAAGCTATACCACTCAAAAGTAATTCTCGAGGTTATCACTTCTCACAAAATATGATTGCTTTGAAGGTGACTCAAAGCTGCCTAACAAAAAACTTCTGTACTGAGAAACTTCCACCTACAGTCACAAATTAAACATGTAATCACAGTAAAATTAACTTTAAAGTTCCTAAAATTTCTAGTAAGTGTAAACTCAACATTCAACCTGCTCATTTCAACAATGTCGTCCTTCGTATTTTCTGCCATTCCAGCAGTGATGGTCTGAAAAATAAAAAACTGTGTTCTCTTCACCTTTGCCAGCTAACCATAAAAAATGGAAAAAAAAAAGAAAATGAAAAATTTTGTTCCTTGTGGCCAGCCATCTTCTTGGGCAAATTTCACCAATGGTAGTAAAGGAAAACACCATGTAGTAGAAAAAAAAAATGAATCCACTGAAACACACCCCAATAATTCCTGGAAGGTCAACCAACACCATGCGATGAAGTCCTGGACCTTTCACACTTAGAGATATCACCTAAAATATAAACACTGAGATGAAAGAACTGAACCATAAAATCAGAGGTTCGGGATAAAATAAACAATGATTTATAAAAAAAACATCATTTACCTCAGGACTGACTGTCTGTCCATGTTTGACACTGTTTCTCATTCGCATTTCAATTTCCTGCCTTAGAGCTTTGAGCTGCAAGATTCAAACTGTGCTATGAGAAGCCCTATTTCATAAACACGTTTCACTTGTATTTAATTATGCACAAGCACAGGATCAGGTGATTTTAATTATT
Organism: Stylophora pistillata; assembly: GCF_964205215.1. Lineage (NCBI taxonomy): Eukaryota > Metazoa > Cnidaria > Anthozoa > Scleractinia > Pocilloporidae > Stylophora > Stylophora pistillata. The sequence goes on along the minus strand of NC_142526.1, from coordinate 7,908,080 downwards.
GCAAATCAAAATATTTGTAATTCTTTGTCATTAGCAACTAACCTCATTTTCCTGTGTGAGGTCATATTGATGAGTACTTCCCTTAAACTGTGCCATGTGATTTGGTCCTTCACTCAAGGTTACCTAACATAAGACAAAATTAATGATATGTCAGTTATGGTAATCTTATAATTAAAAAAAATTTTCAAATCCTGAGAATCTGACCAAAAATGAAAACTATTCTATCATATGAGCTGATTCATTGTGATATTCACTGAAAAATTTGTATTGACTGATACTACTCAAATTTCAAAATAAAAATATTTTTGATAGATAAGCACATCAAATTCTATAGGGCCCAGTGGTACCTAGGGTGGGTTATACTATCTAACGTATTGTACAAAATTCAGGTACATAAATGTTAACAAGACATAATGTGATATCTGATATAGAGTCATCCTGTATATAGCACTCTCCAAACTTTGAACAACAGCAGTAAAATGTTGAAATGTCCCTGCAAAACCTTAAAAATAAATAGGACATTCTGTAGCCATTCTGAAGCAATGGACCCATTCTTACCATCACTGGTGACCTCGTCATCATCTGACCAGAACCTCTGTAATGCAATTCAAAATGCAGACAATTATCGTCATAACTTGTTTGAGTCAGCACCAAAACTCTTTTGACTAAAATGCTACAATTGTCGCTCCTAAAGTTGTTCTTAAAGCACATGTACAGGTTAAAAGAACATTACTGATGAGGAGAAAGTTGACATTATTTTATTAAACCATGTTTGACAATCTAACTGACAGTACCTGGGAAAAATCCGGGCTTGGGCAATCATTTCTAAGACACTTGTTTTGCCCGCACTTTGATCACCAACAACTACCACCTGAAAACCATAAGAACAAATTAAAGAACAATGACTTTGAACTTGAGTAATTTCTATTGCCCCACCCCTCCCCTCTCCTCTCCTTCCTTTTAACTGTCACTCACCCCCTCTGTATAGAAACTGGAGTTAAGCACCGGCCTAATGAGCCACTAGGCTCGTAAACAGACTTTACCACCCCCTCTGTATAAATTTCTTTCTCTCCCCAGCCTTCTGCTGTTGTAAAAATCAATGACGGCAGCTATAATTTTCACCAACTAAGAAACACTGAGCACTAGTTGGCCAAAATTATGCCTTCTCTACATGCTAATGCACACACAGTAAATGGAATCTTTAACAACTTGGGACAGTCAGTACATATCATTAATGTGCCATATTTTGACAGACTGTAAGGCAAGTCAAAATACTCAGCAATACCACACAATAAAACTTTAAATAAGAGATTTATTATCCAAAATGCCAAATTGTTATTTCAGTGCAGGCAAATTTCATGGTTATATATTTATGGGGAGTGCATGACAGAAGTATGCAAAGCAGAAGGGAATTGATGCAAATATTTTATTGTGGTCTAACTGCTCTTTTTTGTTTGATTTTTCTAATAAATTTGAATCAATACTTGCCAGCCATTCCAACCCTTCATAGTAAGAAAAATAACTTAAAATTGTCTGTCATTTTTTCCCAACTTCAATCCAATTTGTTGCTTGTGCAATGTGAGAAAGCCTATCTAACCAGTTCTCTGGAGTATAAATACCACGAGATATTTGTACTTGTTTTGGGCATTGTTTGTACTCTACAAAGCACGGTTGGATAATTAAAAGACATATTTCAGATTGTGTCTTACCCTTGGAAGATGGTCTGTGGTGTTATAGCTCACATCATACTCTGACAGCAAGTCCAGAACATCAGAATACATGTCAATCAAAGATTTCTGAGGGTAAATTTTTATAAAGAAAATATATCATCCACCAATAGTCTCCAAATGCAAACAGTGTTCAGTGGAAGGCACCTGACACATTTTAATCACTTAATAAAAAATAATTAATAATAACAATAACAATTTATTTACTTACATAGCGCCCTTTAAAATTACAGGATGATCAAAGGCAATTTGTTCTTATCCACAGTGTGCATAAAAACACTAGCTATTAATATTAAAACTTCAATTGAAACCCTGAGTTTCATATGGAAGATGTCCCCTTTTTATTATTTATACCATTTTTATCAATTATATTAATTATATTGTTTATATTATTATATAAATAATATAATATAGTGGTGAGACCACTTGCCTCCCACCACTGTGGCCCGGGTTCGATTCCCGGACCTGGCGTCACATGTGGATTGAGTTTGTTGTTGGTTCTCATCCTTGTTCTGAGGGTTTTTCTCCGGGTCCTCCAGTTTTCCTCCCTCCGCAAAAACCAACATAATAATTCCAAATTCCAATTCAATCTGGAAACAGTGGACAAGAAGAGCCACCCAGTGGAATGTCCATTGCTAAATTATTATAATTATTATTTATTATTTTTATCATTATTTATTTACTTTAATATAAACTCATCACCTTTATCTTTCTAGGGGTTGGCATACTGTCTCCCTTAAGAATAATAACTTGTTTTCTCAACTCGCGGTTGTCTCGTTCAAGTTTCTCAATCTCTCGTTGGTACTTTTGCTGTGGAGAAATGAAACATTTTAGGGTGAAAGAAGTATTCCTGACTTACAAAACACCATCTTGAACCCAAATAGATTGGTCAAGCTTTGCATAGACAATCAATTCAATTTGAACATATTATTTTTAATTAATAAAAATTAAATACCATGCATTGACTGTAATGACTCTAACCTGCATCTCAATAAGTTCTTCTTGAGATTTCTCCAGACGCTCTTGCATCTGAGGAAGCAGAACATACTGTAGGTTAAGGAATTGAGAGCACAGCATTAATTAACCATGGATAAAGCGCTGGACTGTTGTGCAGGAGGTCAAGGGTTCGAGCCCCGGCCGGACCAACACTCAAGGTCTTAAAATAATTGAGAAGAATATGCTGCCTTTCTATAACATCAAGAAATGGTTAGATATTCTAGTCTTCTCAGATAGAGACAAATAAATGGAGGTCCTGTCTCCTGCAGGGTTAGAGGTAGGAGACATTAATTTCCCATGCACGAGATTACTGTTTGATGGATGTCCTCCCCTGGGGTGGGATGGGTGGCTTTGTTGGAACTTAAACCTCGTAGGGGACCCATGTCCTATTGTTTCTGCTCCAGTACTTGGTACAAATCCTTAAATAAATAAAATAAATAAATAAAACCATAGCCCACTAGCCAAAGACTAGTAGAAGTTCAGTTTTGGCTAGCAGTTTTTTGTTTGCACTAGCCAGTTTGGCTAGTAAACATACTGAAATTGTCATAACATCTAAGATGTCATGAGCCACTTGGCTAGTAGGCTGAAAAGTTGGTGTTGAGCCCTAGAATTGTAAAGCGGTGTCAGTGGTAAGAACCATTGTATACCTCCACATAAAATTAGTTTGGAAGAATAGCACTTTCTCCCTAAAACATTCACTCCATGATAAACTTATTGAAAAAAAAGCCAAAAAGAAACTGAGCAACATTATGCAGATGTAACAGCTGTAATTTAAGTTAGAGTAATTTATCATAACACATTCTAAGATTACAAGCTCCCTAGTCTCATACGGGATCATTACATTATTACAAAAACCTATTACAGGCTCCAATATAGGGAACAGAAATTTGACATGCTGTTTATCATGAATACACTGCCATAACGGTGGTTGGGTAGTTACCTTTTCCATGGCTGTTTTCTTTGGTGATGATGTCTTTTCGCCACTTTCTTGTTTAATGGCAGCAGACACTACAGAAGGGCTCACTTCTGACACAAAGAAAAGAAAAGACTTTTCAGACACTTTTTTAAACTGTGTAATACATATATCTTATTAACCAAGCGTGAGGGCCGCACTGGGAGAATATTGGCCCAAGGTCTTGACAGAACGGACCGAGCGCAGCGAGGTCTGTACAAAAAAGACCGAGGGCCGATATTCTTCCAGTACGGTCCCGAGCAAGCTTGGTTAATAAGATTTATTATACGACTGAAGTTCAAAGGGACACAAATGCGGTATCATTCGGACCATTTGGGACAGTGCCCAGTCCAATACTGAGAGAATATTGACAGGCAATAGAGCATTTTGATTGGTTGATTTTAGTTATTGGCCCTCTGACTGCCCGAGTCATGTAATAATAAATCTTTCCTTATATTAACCTGGTACCTGATGAGTCCTACTAAATGGGACAAACTTTGTCTTTTACTCTCATGTGAAACTTCAAACTGTTCTATAGGGCTAGTATATTGCCCTGAGTACTGATCAAGTAGGAATATATTTGTAGCCACTGGCTCCAAAGATGAACAAAACACAACCTTTGGGCAAATCTACAGCCCACTTATCTAGATTTTGATCACAAAAACCAAGATACTAGTAATAAATGTTAGATTTTTACAAAAGGTTGAGTGGACCAATGTACATTACCATCAACAAATCTGGCTATGCAGGTTGGTAGTAAAAAACTAATTTGATAAATCATCATTAATTTTTGCACTATGCGGGTGCCAAAGATGAGTGATGAACAAAAGATGGTGTGTCTATTCCTACAAAAGGGTATCAAAGACAATAATAATGGTGATGACGATAGCAACACTGATGAAAAGAATGATGTTAAACTTGTTACAGCTGCACGCACTATACCTGATGACCAAAAATCATCCACAAAATCTTTAAAACTCTCAACAAGGCTGTGAGTGGCCTCTGAGCCTAATGGTTAATATAAAACATAATAAATGGAAATGGTATGAGAAACAAAACATTTGGCACATGAAAGATGAGAGAAACTCTGTGTATAAAAATCCAGTCTTAAGAATTTCAAATATTTACTTTAGTTAATAATTTTCATTACCTTCTGAAAATGTATTGGACCAGTCTGGTAAATTTTCTCGCAAATCCTTCAACCAGCTAAACTCAGGTAATGTTTCTTGAAATTTTAGCCACTTGTCCTTCCATGAATCATATGTCTACGTTGAAAGAGAAAAGGTTATTTTTACAGAATGTTCTCTATGATTACTATCTTACTTTCCAAACCTTTCTGGAGAATGTAATAAAGGCAGGCATAGCTTTTTTTTAAATATCTATCTGTATACCGACAGTGGTTTCCAATTGAAAGTGGGTGGAAATGCTGGCCTACTCCTTAGCCCATTAATCCTTTAACTTCCAGAAGTGATTAACTTGTAACTTCTTCCTAGAATATCCATACAATATCCAGTTAGACAGGGTGATCCAGCTGGACAGGTCACCCAACCTTTTGTTTGTCATGTAAACACTGCACCAAGTTTAGTAAGGATTAATGTAAGAAAAATTGGCTTCCCACAGTAGCTGGGGTAGGGAAGTGACCTTTCCATCCAGGACAACTTTACTCCATATAAACAGGGCCTACCTGTCTGAAACCCAGTGGTCAGGTTTGCACATTTCAGAATAAAAACAATTCAATAACATTATGATGGAGAGAAGATCAAAATGAATTGCTAATTAACAAATGGTAAACACCACAGCGTATACTATTGAGTTATGGATACACGCGGGAGGTTACTAAGCACAAAAGAAGCGTAAGAGTCGTGCAAGGCGATAGCTGAGAGCGACTCTAGCTTCTTGAGTGCTTAGCAAACCTCCCAAGTGCATCCATAACTCATTAGTGTATGCTGTGGTGTTTCCCATTTGTTTTATAACATAACATTGATACATTGTAGCAAAAGAGTTCCCTTTTATTTAACAAAATCTTACGCGACCAGAAAAAACAAGCGCATGCAGAAAAATAGTCTTTGCATTTGCTCGCGTCAGCAGCGTACACCCATGGACAAATGGGGGATGCTAAATTGACCAATCAGAGTGCATGCTTTACTTTGGTTATGTTATAACAACCAATAACTCACCACTTTCGCAGCAATTCCTCCTACCCCTGCAGTGCCAAGGAGAAGATATCTCACACTTGCTACCCGCATCACAGCCCTTAAGATCCCTGTCGTAAACATGCGTTCTCCCTTAAGATTCCTGTTTATAAGAATCCTTGTCACACCAGGTAACATTCCATAAGGCATTCTGACAAATGTTCTAATGTTCCTTGGTCTCAAATTTAACAAAGTGTGAATTTGATTTTTATGATTATTGATACATCTCCCTGGTCCATGATGAGAACCATGTTTGAAGAAAAAATTCCCAGCTTTTTCAGCAGCTTTCCTTTTTAAACAATGTTCACAGTGAAGGCTGAAAATTAAAAAGAGGAAGTTAAACTCTAATGAATATAAATCCCTTAGACTCGCTAATTTTCTTTACTGTCAGCTGAACGTCATAAGTAACTTGAACAGAAATTCTAGTAACTGTCCTATTTGGCAGTATTACATCTTATAAAAATAAGATCTCTCTTCTTTCCCTCTTGCTGCCACTTTCTTTTTTTAATATTAAACCAGGGCTGCAAATAACGGCCGGTCAATGGACAATGTCCGGTCAAAATTGGGTACTGACTGGACAAATCCTTGGTTTGCCAGACATCTTGTCCGGTCCTTTATCAACTCGTTCAAAGAAATTTTAATTTTTAACCGTTTGCTAATCACAAGGGACACAGTCATGTTTCCAAAAAAAAAAAAAAAACAATATAAAAGTAGACAAATTAGAGGTCGAGAAATTCCCGACAGTTGCAAATTTCCGCGATGTCATTAAGTCCTGTCGCGACTGCAAATCATCATGTCTTCCGTTATTTTATTTACTTTATTTAAGTGTTCCCAGTTAGTAGAGGGTTTTACCTTTGGCTACATACCATCATTTACTCTTAAATAAAGTGATTGATTGTTTGATCGATTGAATGATCGGAAAGCACCCTCACAAAGAATAATCTTGTTGCATCGAGAATACTCCAAGTAGCAATTGTTGCAAAGTGCAAAAAGCGAGCAAAAGGCCCAAAACCTAGAGAATCCGACCACTCTTTTACTCTAACAAAAATTCACAACTGTAACTTTAAAAAAAAGGGCTCTGAGTGTAATATTTAATTATAAGCGATTTTGCCAGATGTAAAGTAAAACGGACAATTGCGGTTGTATCTTGAGTAACCGTTCCACGTATTCGATTCGAGGCTGCTTCTGCAGTAAAGAGTAGTAAATTTATTGACTTATAATTTTCATTGCCAGACAGACTTGGATTCAGTTGTTTTTTAGTTGTAAAAGGATTACTGCGCAATCTGGGTTCACTATCGCATGAGTTCGGACTGTTAAAATTTGACTGGCCAAAAATGGGTAGTGTCCGAGCAAAAGCATGTTTGACCGGACAACATGACCGGCGACTGCCTTTTAGTTATTTGCAACCTTGTAAACTGAATTTAAATGGAAAGAAGCTGGCTAGAAATCCTCACTGCTCCACAAACTTCTAGGCTCCATGAACAATAAAATCATGCTTTGTTAAATTTTGTCTGTTAACTATAGATAATTGTCTTATTTCATTGGAATAACATTTTTGTGAGCAACAAAAGATTTATCTGTGATTCACTCCGCCCACAATAATAAATAAAACCCTTTAATTTATGCTTATTACTATATTCAATTTATAAACATGTCACTCCTACATCATAGTGTAATATTTGATGTACTTTATTGAAACGATATATGTATGCCTTTTATATTTCTATGTGATGTGAATCTCTAGCTATGTAGTTCAAAGTTATTTTTCGTTCAAATAAACTTAAAACACCTTTGTATTTCACCCTATGAATAAAGTTATTCAGTATTTCTACAGATATTGACTTATGGTCCATATCGATCAAACATTTTGGGATTGTAGGCATAATACGCACAAACTTGTACAAATGTGTGTTTTCGTGGACGAAGTTAAATCCAAACTAGGCGATTACAAATGGCAACTCCACGTTTTCGACCGACAAAAGAAAAAAATTATCCGTTTTTTGAAAAAATAAGCATCTCTTTGGCTTCTCATACGCCTGATCGCAGAACGATCCTCCTCAACTAGACCCAGCCCAAGAAAAATATCATTTTTAGATTTTTATAGGTCAATTGAGCAAGTATCAAACTTTGAGGAATTTTCTTGGTCGACTGACCTGCAAGCACTCAAAACTCTCAACATCATCAACCTCTGGTTAGTACTGACGTAAATCTTTATAGGAAAAATACACTGGCATATTGCATCAGCTTGTTGGAGACCTCGAATTCCAAGATATTACACCCGACTCTGCCGCCATGTTTAAAGTGAAAGGCAACAACGAAAGGCTTGATGGGAACTGGTGCGTATCGTCACTAGTCTCCCGCGGTAAAATGATCTTTTAAATTGTCCATTTGAAAGATCACTGGATTATTGCTTATTGTGCAACTTCCTCGTAGCTTTTGTGGACCCTTGTGCAAGACCTTTGAACACAGGTGTTCTCTAACATGGCTGCAAGGATAACAACACCCCTTCTTGAAGATCGCGAAAGGATTTACACGACGGGGGAAACTGGAGGTCCTCACGAAGCTAGTACAGACTCCCGACTTCTATCCCTTGCAGATAAGCTCGGCATGCAACCAGATGCGTTGAGTCAGTCAAGTTCTGCAGAGAGAGAAAAGGGCAATGACTATGAAAGAGATAGAAGACTTCACAGAGATCCTGTAGTTAATATAAGCTTTGAACAACTCGAAGAATTGCTCACTGCCCTGGATTCCACAAGCGACATGCTTCGACAAATTGGTTTAAACTCGGTGGAATTGGAAAGTTTGACCAGGCAGCGCAGGTGAGGCTTTTAATTTTCCCCAGTTTCTTTCTGTAGTGATGATGCTGAAGTACATCGTCTGATAAACTCTTTGATAACCAGCCTGAAAGGACGCAAACAAAGGGAACTGGTATTGGTTAATGTCACTCAACCGGATGTTTTTGTCCTTGAAGCGTTACCATTGCAATTGACCATTATGGGGTATACACTGATAACGGCAACGAAGTCGAAAGCAGCCAATCCTCTGCCAGCTTTAATTTTCCCTTTTGCTTAGAAGGGCTTCAATACATAGATGCAACCATGGAGGTCAGAGAAAGCTTGAGGGTTTGAATTGAAGTAGGGGAGGAGAGGGGAGTACCATCTTTAAAGCTTCGACAACCCCCCACCCAGCAACCCCTCGGCCATTTGGACCTTGAAAACTGGTCCGCTCATCTTCCTTGTAGATCTTGTACACCTTTTTCTCTGAGCCATTCGTGAGCAAAAGTGAACTCTATTCTTTTTAAACACCTCAATTTTTAAAGATGTAAAACTTGCATTTCACTAGAAAGACTTGACACTTCTGGTTCAAATTCCCCACTGCAGCCAAGCAAGGTTCAAATTCTCCATCCCCTATGTACAGACAATGATCAAAATACTTGTAGGTTGCTTTCTGGACCAAAATGGGAGGGCTAGAATCTCTAACCCCCTCTCTTGTCAGTAGAAAGTTGCAAACTAGTTACTGCACTCAAAAGCTGCTTTTGTTTACCATGTCAATATTCAAGACCAAACTATCAATAATTTTGAAATTCAGAGATAAACCATTTACAGTCCCTGACTTCAGTATGTGTATTCTCCATACTATTCTCTATGCATTTTGTAAGGTGCTGACAAGGAGAATTTGTGTCACAATCAAGAGCTTTTTTAGTTGGTGATCATTTCCTATTATTCTCAGGACCCTAATGTGTGATTCAGGGGTGATATTGTAATGAGAAATTGGATGCTGGTTGTCCTAAGAAGTGAAAGGGTTAGAAATAACAGGAAACAAATTAGAATGGACTGGTTTTTTAGTCTGAAAAGGCACTGGCTTGTGTTTGACATGCTTTTGTGTGAATTTTTTCCCAAACCTGACTTAATATTTTACAGTCATCCTTACTTTGAACAATTTAACACTCATTCATTTCATTGGCAGAAGTCACAAGATTCCAAGATTTATTACAAGACATCTTTTGCTTGGAACAGTTATATGGCAGGTATAAAATTATAACCTTTTAAACTTTGCTTTCTATTTCTACAGTGGAACCCCAATATAACGATATGCCAAGGGAACAGTGGAATTAGATTGTTGTATTGAGTTTTCGTTATATTGAGTTTTCGTTATATCGAGACGGGATAACTTTTGCTAGGACATAGCATATTTATCGTTGTACTGGGAATATTGTTATGTCGAGGATCATTGTATCGGGGTTCCACTGTAGTTTTTTTTTTCCTTCCCTTTTTTATCATCTTTATTGGGCAATGGATAAGGAAGTAGTGCTAGTAGTGACAGGGTGATAACAACAAATAAGAAGAATGATGAAAGGGAATTTAAACCCAAATAGGAAAGTTAAAAATGCAACACCCAGACCCATGTGAGGCACCCATCCAAGGGAATTGAAGTTAAAAAGATATACGAATATACAGATAAACAAACTAAGAAATTGAATTAGCTATGGTGACATGGACAATCCTGTAAACCACAAACAGACTAGGTCCATGTAAAAAAAAACTGTTATTGACAGGGACTAAAAATTTAATTTAGAAAAAGATTTTCAGTACAAACCTTTTTTCAATCTTTTCAATGATGATTCCAATTCTTGATTGAAAAATCTCACTTAGTCTAGTTTTCTCTTCTCTCTAGATTCTGAACATCGTAGCTGTTGTGATTACTGAAGCATTTGCAAATAATTCCAAAGGTGATGAGAAAGAAGAGGACAAAACTGTATATTATGTGGTAATTTCCCAATCATTGTTTATTTATTGCAACTTTCGCAGTTATTTGAATGTACAATTTAAGTCTATCTCCTGAGATTTGATTGTTAATTCTTCCCTCTAGCTGTTACCCATTTCCTTGTGAATAAGTTATGAGAATTTGTTGGTAAATCGAGACAACAACTCCTACCTGATAAGTCTGAGTTTACTTATTACCTGTTTACCGGATAGTTTAGAGATGCATTCGGAAGAACTTACATGTTCATCACTTCTTGGAGAGAAAGGGTTAGCCTTCAAGATGACAAGATTACAAAATGTAATGAAACTATTTTTATCATAATGCATTATTTTTGGATTGTTTTTATTTAATTGTTTGGCAAGTTTTTAAAGGTGTTTTCAAGATCATAGTTAAACTATGATAATTGACTAGTTTTGCATCCTTTTTTGTAGAGCGTAGGTGTAATTGTGGTTTTCCAAGCAGCTAATCTACTTTTGGTAATCTTAACAACAAGTAAGTAAATAGCAGTACTTTATTTTCTCATTATTGAGTTTGACCGCTGGACTGTATAAATTGTCAACATCATCACCATCCTTTTGAGTGCCTGTGGTAACCTGTAAGTTGGCCATTACTATTTGGGCTGCTGCCACCCACAGGAAGATTTGAGATAAGTGAGGGAAAGGTTTACTGGGAAATCTGACACTATCATTCGAGACGTCCCCTTCCAGAACTCCTGCTTGGCTGAGGAGGCGGCGTGGCCAAGTGGTCAGGGTGCTGGACTTGTAAATCCGGTGTCCCGGGTTCAAATCCTCCATTCTGCCACTCACTGGATTTGTTCTCGGTTGCTCCTAGTTCAACTCCTCGGCTGCACTCTGTAAATATCCCACTGGTCTGCCTCCGTAGTTAGTTGACATTGTGGCTGAAAAGCTCCTGAGGGGGAGCTTCAATTTACATATTTATTTATTTATTTATTTATTTACCTCATTCTTTCCTGGGGACAAAGAAATGTCCGTTCCAAGGCATGACTATTGAGGGCCTGTTGGTTGGTGACACCTTTGAAGGTGTAAGGGCCCCCCACAGTGTCCTGCTGTGTTGAATAGTCATCTGCTTTCTTTTGGACCTTACGTACTCCTCTATAATGCAATTTCTAAACTTACTTTTGTTTTCCCTGTTTCAGTAAAACTCACCAAGCAAATAATGCATCAGACTTTAACAAAATCATTCCTTGCACAGTCTTTTTTATCAACAACACTTCTCTATGCTGGGCTTTACACACTGGTCTATAAGATTGAGGTGAGTGGTGCTATCAGTGAAAGCAGTTAAAAACCCTTTGACCCCAAAAAGTGACTTAAGTGTCGAATTTCTCATTATGATATTGCCCTGAAATCAAAAGTTGAGTACACAAGAAAAGAGGAAATGATCATCAACTAAAGAAGCTTTTGATTGTTAAACAAATTCTCCTAGTCAGCATCTTAGGAAATGTATAGAGAATGGTATGGAGAATTTGCATACTGATGCAACGGTGTAAAGAACTTAATTTAACAACTGAAGTAATTCTGATGGGGCACTTTGGTTACCTTATTATAGGAATATAACGAAGCATGTTAATAACGCGAACAAAATTTACGCATCATAAAATTAACGCGAATTTTCCAAAAGTTATGTTTACATACATTTAATTAACGCGAATTTTCGTGCGGTAGGTTGCATAATTAAGACATGAATTTAATATTTTTCGCACTCATTTCGTTAGAAAACAACAACAGCCAACAACAAAATTTTCTCTTTATTTCTGGCAAAAAACATAAGAAATGAAATGGGATGACAAAAATGCGATAGACATTTTGTGCAAGAAAGTTGAAGAAGTGAGTTATCCCCTCAGAGAAGACGATCGCTACACTGATGAATCTAAGGACATTTTGAACTTAATATTAAATGATGATGCGTCAACCGACTCTGACAGTGACGTAGAGGAATTGTAGCTTTGCTTATAATGAAGGTGTCTTTAAATAACAATGCTTTCAATTAACCTCATTTTAATTAACAATGAGGTAATTTAAGATACATAAAATTGATGCGAAGTTTTAAAATTCGCGTTAATTACATGCATTGTTGATTTCCTATAATAAGGTATGTCAGTAGTGCTGTTGTATCATGCGTTAACTTGGCTTGTCAACCAATATTCCTGGAAACTTTCACTGTGCATGCCTTTCTTAATTTTAAAAGTTGTTTTTCAAATCCTGCTACAGAACAGCCATGTATTATGCCCAAAATTTGGTAGAGAAAACAGTCAAATCAGAAACAACTTTTGATTTTGATTTTCGCAAAAGTTAAATGGTGTTTTGCAGAAGATTGATTTTTTTTGAAAAAAAAAATTTAACCCTTTAATTCCTGGAATCAAACATTAGGGTCATGAGAATAAGGAAATTATTCCAAGCTAAAAAGTCTTGTGACTGTCAAACAAATTCTCTGTGTCAGTATGATAGGAAGTGCAAGTGTTACAAGGAAGGAGCATTGTGAAGTGATGTGGGAGGGGAGGGGGGTGTGTAAAGGGATGAGATTAAGCATGATATCATGAGTTATCGATGTCAAGGTCTGAGTTATCTGCCGAAGCCAAGGGCTGAGAAAGATAACAGAAACGAGGTTTGACAATTCACGATATCAAGAAAAAACCAATTTCAGTAACTGTTTTATTTTACATTTTTTAATCAATCTACAAAAGAAGACACTTCCTGAGTTTGCAAAAGTTTGAGAACAATACATGGACTAGGGGCTTGGAAACTTTCTGCAGATATTGTTTTATCATGTCAACTTCACATGCTATTGGATATTGACTGTATGCTCTAGACCAATCAGAGTTATCGTACTAAGTCTACTGTGTGATAATATTTTTGTCTTCTGTTTTCAGCCCAGTTCATTTCAGCATCTAACAGGAGCTAAAGATCCACTGAGTACACCAGGAGTATTTTTCAAGATGGTTGTTTTCTCAATTTCAACAGGAACTCTGTGTGGTGAGTTTTTCAATTGATTAATTTTTCTGCCCAAAATTTTATCTCTGGTGACCATTTTACAAATCATTTTAGGTTCCTAAATGGCAACTGCTGTTTAGTTTGGAGCCTTTCACCCCATTACAGGTACCCCAGGTAAGGGGTCAAAGCAAAAATCTCACTAAACTGAAAGGAAACAGATTGTTCTGAGTTCCATTCATCCACTTTCCATCACATTGCTACAAAAGCTTTGAGAGGAACTGGGCTGATTTAACCCTTTATACAGTAAGAATAAGAAGGAACTTATTTTTCCAAACAGTATCACCACTCAAAGGAACTATAAAAGTCAAGAGGATAAAAGAAATGATTGCAAACTCAAGAAGTTCTTGATTGTTAGACAAATTCTCCTTGTAAGTTCCATAGGAAATGTATGGGGAACAGTATTGAGAACTTGCTTACTGATATTAGGGTGTGAAGGATTAACACCAAGTTTTCAGAAACAACTTACACAGGGTTGCCACGGTCAGGAAAAAGTCAGGGAAAAGCAAAAATTTTTCAAGGTCAGGGAAAAGTCAGGGAATTCTGCAAAAAGTCAGAGAAAATCTTGGTTCTCATCAAAGTCAGGGAAAAGTCAGGGAATTTTGTTTTGAGGGTTCCACAAAGGTTTGTGAAGTAGTCGATTGAGTGTAGCAATTCGGATAGAAAGCTTAAAAGCGATAGAGAAATGTAAAAGTGGTTTGGCCTGTTTGATAATTAATTTAATTCAAGGTCAGTGAAAAATGTTTTGAGGTCAGTGAAAAGTCAGCAAAAAGTCAGGGAATTTTTTGGGTTCTAACGAGTGGCAACCCTGTAACAGCTGGCCTGTAATAATGCTAATCAGCATACAGTTGATCAGTTATGTTTATTTTGCCTCTTTGGTCAAGTCAAGTCATGGCAGTCTTAGGGGTACCACAATGGAAGACATCCTGTTTCAGATGTGAAAACTGAGTTTTGGGAAATTGTTTACCTCTCTCTAGCCTTGGGTGGGAGGGGGGAGGGTGGGAGGGGGGAGGGGGGGAGGGGGGTCAATTTAATGTGGTGACTTCCCTTTTCCATGTGGTAGGTCTTGTAAATGTGTTTCTTAAAATATAATTTTTGGTTACTTTTATTTTCAGGTAGTTCATCCATCATTCCTGATAGGTGGCCAGCACAGCTAATTGCTTCAACTCAGGTATTTTAGTAACAAAGTCATAGGAATTTAATGATGCAGTGGCTTCACTGTACATTTAACAGCCAATTATTTTTTTATTTATTTTGATACCTCTTGCAGATGTTGATGAGTTATGTTTATTTTGCCTCTGTGCTCTACATGGCTGTACATCCACCAAAAAATGATCTAAAATGGAGGGTAATCACAAGAAGTAATCACCATAGAAGCCTTCATCATGTGAGAACTGTATAAGATTTATGCAGTTGTATGATGATGATGTTGGCTAATGTATGATGATGTTGGCTAATGTATGCTGATATATGATGATGTTGGCTAATGTATGCTGATGTATGATGATGTTGGCTAATGTATGCTGATATATGATGATATTACTGATGTGTGCTGATGAAGGATGATGTATGCCAATGTAAGCAATGTATGCCGATGTAGCCGATGTATACTGATATATACTATGCAAAGACAGAAAGTCCAGTGTGGAAGCTCAGGAATACTTACTTCGGGAAGCTATGAACAGCAAAATTAAACATAAAAAACCAATTCAATTAGTCTCACTAAGACAATGAGCAATCCTTGCTTTTTAGTGAAGTCCTTTTGCTCAAACAATGTAACTCCAAGTTCTCATCTTTAATTTATAAGGAAATTTGGAGAAGCTAACAGAGAGAATAACCAATCAGATCTTAGGAGTTTAGTGGTTAATGATAACCTTGAGAGAGGAATTGTTTTCAATTTACAACAGGATCTCTAAATTAAGTACATTGAGAAGTAAATTAAATGGGAAACAGACTCTGTCATACTCAAAATAAAATTTAAGGCAAATCTTTGAAATGAGGATTTTTATTACATTTTTCTCAAATTTTGTTTGATATCTCATTTTGAAGAAGGTGAATATTTTTGAGGGAGAAAGGAATCAAACTATTAGAAGAAAAATTGTATTTTTACCTTAAAGTGCTACTGAGACCAAATTTAGTGTTTACCAGATTTTTCACTTTTTAGAATCCTTACTGGCTACTTATCACTCTCACGAAATTTGGAATGAAAATTTGAAGTGGAAATCTGTTTTTTTAGACTTGTTTTCTTCAATTCAACGTCCACCATTACTCAAACTGCGAAATGGCCGCGCATAAGTCTCTAACACCATATTATCTCCTAAACTTTTAGTGCAGGCTGTTAACTAAGAAATGGATGGAGATTGTTGTACTGGGATAGTTCTAGGAGAGTCTAATTGTCGTTTTGAGGCCGGAAATGGCACTGTAGAGTTGTGTTGTGCAGGATTGAGCAGTTATTCTGTAATACGATTGCCGAAATATCACTACACAGGCCAAACAAAATAGTTACAAAAAGCCAATGGGTGGCATTTGTACACCTACATTGCTAAAACCTCCATCCGAAAGGAGCATCGACATAGATTAGGCATGAAAAAGGATTGCCCCGGGTGCCATTACTAGAATATGGAAAATACATTTCAGCTGGCCATGTCTTCAAGAAACCGCCAAAGGGTGAGTGTTGTTAGTTCATGATTGTTCTGTTGACTCTCACCTCAAGTTTTCTAGACCTTGAGAATATGCAACGATTGAACTTTCTGAGAGTTAAATTTGTTTTGACTTTCTTTGCTATCTATTTATTTATTCTCCAAGACTCATGATCTGCCATGTACGATTTGTACACAAACAAATTTGTTCTGCTGGAATAAAGTCTTACCTTTCCTTCTAAAAACTGCTTTAATTTAGCAATATAGGTTCAATTCATGAATATCAATAGCTCTATATTGCTGTACTAGCAGTATGAAAAATTGTCTACATTCCTAACTCAACCTGGAAGATGAGAAGACAAGCTTTCTGGCAGGCTATCATTCTGTGGTTGATCAATTTGCCCCAAAGATGTAGACCAGCTCTTACTTATACTCTGAAGGTTTAAGAAATTTCATGTAAAGCACAGTACAGGTAGTTAATTTCACTGTATAGGAACAGCAAAGCACCAGTTACTATTTTGTTAAAAACAGAATACTTTCATTGACTAAAAAATTATCAGGAGTAATTATATTTTTGGGGCTGGTCGAATTAGTTCCACCAAGATATGCATAGCATGGCCACACTTATAATTTCAAAGAGGAAAAGTTGAAACATGCACATTTATCTACTTATAGTTATGGTTTACCATATTGTTCTGTTTTCTAATTCTTGGTCCTAGAAACAATTTGGTAGTAGATTACTTATTCTCAATTGTTGTGCTAAATATGGGTTATCAATCCTGCTACTGGCAGATTGAAGGGAAACAAAGGTGGAAAATAAAGGCCAGCCACATCTTTGGGTAACCTACCCAAAGTACAAAAATGTAAAGGAAATGTCATGGCAGGCAAGGGCATTAAATTATGATGAAGTTTTGCTTAGTGCATAGATCAAGCAGATGTATACCAACTTGTATACATGCTTCCCTGTAAAAAAAATGTGCAACATGTGTGTGATTAGACTCCTTTTTTTTGTTTTCTCGATTCATTGTCTTGATGCACTCTGTAATTGATAACCATATCAACAGAAGATATAAAAAAAAGTAGCCAGTGAGCTAAAAAAATAGTATGCCAGGTGCTTTACACTTGATGCTTGACAAGGGGTCAGAAGAGCAAGATATACAAAAGCACTAATGATAACAATGAGTGTTCCAATAATCCCTGTGTAAACAACAACAACAACAACAACAATATTTATTTGTACTCACTCTTGCTCAGAAAAAGTTACAACAAAGAGGATATTAAAAATTATAAGTTAGAGTACTGGCTGCCTGGAATAACCACAGGGGCTAGCAGAGCCAGGCAGCCAAAACAGTGACAACAGTGGTACTTGTACTGACTGACTGAACTGTTATGTTTGTGCTTGTCAGCCTGGATTTTAAGGACTCTGTTGTGAAATGAGAAGCAAAAGAAGACTGCGATTTGTTTATAATGGTGACCTTAAAGTATTCCTTCGGAAATTTTTCTCACTCCATCCATCCATCCATCCATTACTGGTAACCCCACAATGCAGTGGATAAACAAGTGTTCAAATAAGTAAACAAATGAATCACTCAATAGTAATAGTAGAATTGTCTTGCTTCACCAAATGTTTAGAAACATGATCACCTTCTAATAAAATTAATTTAACCTTGGTTAAGATTTATTTCCTCAGATCTAAATTTTGGGAAGCACATTCAAATACAAATAATTTGTAGAAGGCAGACCACCTGGCCAATATGAGGTTAGAGAAGGTGGTGAACTACAGATTTGCAGCAGGCCATGCAACCATTCAAACTGTAGGACCACAATGCTTAATTACTTATTACTGGGAAACTAAGAAAGCCACAAACACTTTGATTTGATTCTCACAGGACAGTTGTGTATAGTTCAACACAAAATTCAGGAGTGAGCAAACTCCCTACTGCTGCTGTTTAGTTGTCTTGAATTGCAAAGGAAATTACAAAAGTACATGTATTCCTGGAGTTCACAGTTTCTGGGTATCACCGTAAGAGTGTAGACAAAATAACTTTTGTTCCCTGAGAATAACAAAAAGTAGTCCTTTGTAAAAGTTTATCAGCATTCTGATTTTTTCCCGAAGATTGAGAGCAGCACAAACACGAGTCCATAGTGATGGACCGGTTAGCTCAATTGGTAGAGCGCGGACTGTTGTGCGGAAGGTCGTGAGTTCAAATCCGGCCAGACTAACACTCAGGGTCTTTAATTAACTGAGAAGAAACTGCTGCCTTTGTAATAATATCTGCAAATGGTTAGACTTTCTAGTCTTCTCGGATAGGGACGATAAATGGAGGTCCCTTCTCCTGCAGGGTTGGGGTAGGAGACGTTAATTTCCCACACACGAGATGACTGTGTGATGATGGATGTCCTCCCCGGGGTGGGATGGGTGGGTAATAAAGGGGTTAGGTGTCCTTTCTCCTGCCATTCCTGTGGCGAATAAATTAAACTTAAACTTAAACTATGTGTAATAAATATAATTTATTAACCAAGCGCGAGGGCTGTACTGGGAGAATATGGGCCCGAGGTCTTGACAGTACGGACCGAGCGCAGCGAGGTCCGTACAAGAAAAGAGCGGGGGCCGATATTCTTCCAGTACGGTCCCGAGCAAGCTTGGTTAATAAGCGACTAAAGTTCAAAGGGACACAAGTGCGGTATCATTCGGCACCATTCGGGACAGTGCCTGGTCCAATACTGAGAGAATATTGACAGGCAATAGAGCATTTTGATTGGTTGATTTTAGTTATTCGCCCTCTGACTGCCCGAGTCGTGTAATAAGGAATTAAAACACAATTCATAGAAATAAACAGGCGATTGATTTTCTTCGAAACCATGGTGTACCACAGTTTCGCTAGGAAAAGCGGTGCATAACGGCCTAAAGGCATTGCACGATAAAGGGAAAAGATTTGAACTTCCAGCGAAATAAGAACAAGGGTAGACTGGCTAGAAGAGTACTGCTCGAAGACACCTTAATAGGTGGTTTGCAACCAATCTCTAGAGACACAGGTAACAATGGTGAAAGGAACAAATGCTGGTGGACGAACAAATGAAGCTAATGAGATATCCATTGTTTACGTCCACCAACATGGCGGCCATGACGTAACGTGCAAACCACCTATACGATAAATATAGCAAAAGGACGTAAAGACAGCAGAGTGACAATAACTCTCAAAAAAGAAACGACAACTGGGTTTGAATTTACAAGACATGTTTCGATATTCTCATGTCATCTTCAGTTGCAAATGAGCTTTTAACGGTTGTACATTTGAATTTATATTAAGGTACGTTACAAATAGTCCATTTTACAGTTGTGTGCTTGGTTGCCAAGCCTTTGAACGGGAGTGAGGCTAGAGATGACCTTGTTATGATACAAACCTTGCTACCTTTCAAATGTAAATCATTTTGTTATCATGCTAACTAGATACAGGTCTCTATCACAACAAGGTCATCTTTAGCCTCACTGAATCAAAGGCTTGGCAGCTAAGTACACAACTGTAAAATAGCCTATTACGTGTCAGGGCTTACGTTTCAATTTGAATATTAAATATGCGAAGAATGTAAATAGCGCGCGCTTGACTAGATCAAAAAATAACAATAAAATAAGAGACCAAGGAAGAACGTAATTAAAAAGAAAGAGACAATTCTAGATGCTTCAATTGCTGATTAAGAATGGGTTTTTCACAGTCTTAGATTCTGACGCTTCAAAATAACAAATTAAGATCAAAGAGGCGTTGCATATTAAGTGGGAAAAACCCATTCTTAATCAGCAATTGAAGCATCTACAATTATCTCTTTCCTTTTAATTACGTTGTTCCTTGGTCTCTTATTTTATTTTTATTATTATTATTAGTAGTATTATTATTTTATCTAACTATGGTTGCACGTGGCTTTACTTCTTCGTCGCACGTAGCGCGATATATCCAATATTTCCCAACACTACAACAATCATTCATGAACCCCTCATCGGAAGAAACAGAACCATTAATGTCGTTTAAAATAATGAACAGCGACGATTTTCGAGCAAGATCGCCAACTGACAGAGCTTCGACGAAAGGGATGATATGACGTCGCAATGGGGAAAGACGCTGAAAATTATCGTTGGCTCAGTAGTTGTAGTTTGAGCAATGGCGGACGAAATGTAGTGAGTTTTAATTAAATTTTTTTCGGACTTTTCTTGCCGCGATAGGTCTGAATTGTATTTTTTCTTTTCGTTTAGGATCTAAGCTTAAATTGTCGGCATAAAAAAATTGTTTTGAAGAATATCAATTTTCGTCTCAGTAGCACTTTAATATTGCTTTCACTTTTTATATATGTGTAAAAAATATATGAAAGCATTAATTACTTACCAGATCCCAGATTTTGTAATATTAAAGGAAATATATTTTATTACTAAGATTACCCAAAATATTATCTGTATATATTTGGGAACTAAATTTCACTGCACTGTACTCGTTGGTTTTTTTTTTTTTCGGGGGGAGCTTGAAAACGAACGCTGGGACGTGTGTCTGTTTGCGGGTACCGGGCAGTCCTCCCCCAGAAAAGTTTGAAATCTAGAGGCTCTCAGTGAGATATTTTTGTGGCTTTTTGAAATTTCTTCATTGTCTTTTTCTTTCTCTTTCAATCTTCACACGTACCTCATGCTTAAACAAAAGCAAATGTCGTTGTTAGAAAAAGTGGCGAAGCCCCACCCCCTAGTTCCGCAATCCCTGGTACTTCGCCGTAACGTGATCGAAGTTCGAGCACAAAAACTTTTAAATGACTTCATCAGACGTAAAGTTGACAGTGTTTTACAGGTTGTTCCAGATTAGCAAAAGTCATAAATCTATTAATCAAACAAAATATCTCTTCGCTTTTTACTGTTGACAATTTTACAAAGTTTACACTTCTTTTCTTGCGAGGTTATTAAACGCGTATACTTATCGATTTTGATAGAAGTCAATCCAAAATAAAAGCTATTGTTATACTGTGAATACATTTCTTTTCAATTCGCAGAGGAAGTTTAACTTTGGCATCATGCTGTGATTTGCGCTGAAATAGGGCCAAGCGAATTGTAAACAAAGCGAGCGAATGGAAGTCAGCGAATGGGTTTCTCTACAGGAAATTCAAAATAAATTATGTGCAAGAGAATCCCGAAATGTTTTGACTTGGCTCGTATTAAAGTCATTAAGCTATTTTTTTATACTTCGTTGGGTTGACTGAATTTCCTTTATTTCCGAATCACATCAGTTTTGATTATTCAAATGATTGTGAAAAATGACATTAAAATTGATTCATCGATTGGGCCCCCATAAAACGCACAACATCTCCTCTGACATTTTAACATCAGCTTTGTCAAACAAACAGACGTGCGGACATTACAACTAATAAATACAGTCGGAGTTCCGTTGGTCATTCCAACACGAAGCTCCTATAATTAAACCTAATTATCTACATTTTTTGTCTATAAAATGTGCCATATTATCGCGCACATGGTTGATATCCTCATTTATCTGATAATGTGGTACCCTGTAGCTAATTTGTCGTACCACAAATGAAACAAGAGGCAGCACTTGGCAACTTAAGAAATTAAGAAGTTCAAATACACGGAACTACGAGGAAACAAAACTGAAAAAAAACTCAAATACGTCTTTTTGAAGTAACACAGCCACTCACACAGATGTCTCGGCGGTAATTCCAAAAGAAAAAAAAAAATCAATTAAACAAAGCGTAGAAGTAAGTGCGCCTCGGGGCTGTACTATTCGATCATTAAAGTCCAGCTGTACTCCTTTTTTCACGTCCGTTTTGTTTCAAGGGTAAATTATAATCTTTATGGATACAAATGAAAGTTGAGGCTTTCGGTTTAGGTTTTCAGGGGGCAATTACTGCCTTTAGATCTAAAATGTCAAGCGAAGGGGGGCGCGTCAATGAGATGACGAACTTTCCTTCGCGTTCAGTGTCATAATCGATATTTTTCTTTTAAAATCTACATGAACAACTGGATTGGGACGTAGAGTAGCTGACGCTGTGCGAAAAATAAATGCTGCCTACAACTTTCTGTATTTCCTTCCAATTTTCAAGAAAAGGTTTTACAAGGTCAGTTGAGGATTTGAGTTAGGTCCCCCCCGCCTCCCACATCTCGTGGCGTGATTTAGGTTTGTGCATACTAATGATTTGTTGAGTATTCATTTTAACTGAACAACACCTATTTCATAATTACTCAAGATGGCAATTAAAAGCAAGAACTGATAGCTCGTCATAAATCAGAAATTAAGTTTCGTAGTCATGTTTTCTTAAAGGCTTATAAATCAGGAATTTCAATGTCTGTAGTTTGCAACCTTTAACAACGCATATCCATTGTGGATGATTCAATTAGCGCCTGTCCGAAAGATAAACACGAATTAACCTTAAAATAGACAAGACTTAATCCAGTGTTTGTCCATTATATTGCATTAGCTTCCCTTGAGCCTTATTTTCAAACGCATTTTAACTAGTTTGAAGCACAGTGTTCAACTTGGTAACTTCAATAGCTTGTTGAATCAAACCGAGATTACCCAGCCGCAGCCTCGATGTAAAAGGGAAAAGCTTGGTCTTATTTGTCATCCAATTGGCGTCATTCGTTCCGCTTCTCCGCTGAGAATGTTAAATACTTTGCTTGAAGTATGCGTTGTCTTTTGATAACACAACTGCCGTGTCTCTTCCCTATTGTTGTAACTAACACAAACATGTCTTCTTGTCTTCTTAGTCGGCAAATCGGCTATTGTTAACCTTTGCATTGTTGTAAAAAAACAAGCCTCGAAAACGTATTCCTTTTGCAAAGTGGTCATTCTTTTCTACGAACTAATAACTGAGGGTTTTCGCGCTTCTTTATTTGTATTGTTCTCTTAAAAGCTATCAAACATCCGTTTCTTCTTGAAACTACTTCTGTCCGAGTTCACCATGATTTTCTTTGAAATAGCAAGCGGAGACAACAGAAGAGATTAACATAGACTAAACTTAAAACACCTTTTCGCCGCTAGCCATATTTTTGTGAATTTCTTGTTCGCTTTTTGAATGGCAGGTGTCAGGCGAAAATTACAATGAAAGACAAAAAAGAGCTTTAGGATATTTTTTCTGTGGACATAATAGCGACCGGAAGCGAAAAAAAAAATACAATGGTGTCATTGATAGACGATGACCCGGAAGTGAACGATGATTTGATGAAAATTGGACGCTAGAGTTGTGCATAGGCATTCAGGCTTATCTCTCAAACAATCATGGGTGACTCGTACAACCTAGTCGAAAAAATCGATGCAGAGATGAAAACATTTCCCTGGAATTATCCAGATCAGTACGTCTTGTCGGAGTTTATTCCAAGTCCATGCAACTTTACAGGGTATGAGCAATTTCCAAATTTTCATTGAGATTTCAATTTGTGCTGCTGCTTATCTCTGCACTCGCTGAAATTTAGATCGCTTTTGCGCAGCTGTTTGCAATAATTTTGTGTTCCTGCCATTTCTTAGGGAATTCGAAGGTCCTTTGAAAGTTGAAGGTTCGGGTGAGTTATGTTGCCATTTTTTTTCCCCAAGATTAAATTAAAAGTCCTAAATGAATTCGTAGTTAAATTGTTTAAGCTACATCTGATGTCAAATCGTGCCCGTAAAACAGTTTGGATAATCCTAACTGAAAATCGTGTATGGTCTGATTGATTCGAATCC
The DNA here is from genome assembly GCF_964205215.1 of Stylophora pistillata. Classification (NCBI taxonomy): domain Eukaryota; kingdom Metazoa; phylum Cnidaria; class Anthozoa; order Scleractinia; family Pocilloporidae; genus Stylophora; species Stylophora pistillata. Next base: position 7,884,102 of record NC_142526.1, on the reverse strand, counting down.
ATTTACTAAAGATGGACTCATGACCAAAAGATTGTGAATCTGTTTTGATTATTCAAAGAGCAAATTTGTGAAAGCTTATGTAGTCAGTATTCAGGCTGTGAAATTCCTTAAATCAGACAGTTCTTATCAAAGATGGTACACATTTGTTACTTTACATCTCATCTTCTGTGCAATGGGGCTTTTTATCCGTAAATTCCAAAAAAAAACGGTAGCCAATATATTTACCTGAACAGGGAAGTAACTCCATGGCGTAAACACATAATTAGGCGTGCTCAAAACCACTTTGAACGAATATCGATTGATTCGTAAATCAGAGATTGTCAGGTTAAACAAACTTAATTTTAGTGAAGTCGGTAGATTTCTATAAAGGCAGCGAGACAGAACGAGTTTTGGAAAAATTCCCAGCAATGAAAATTGTCCCTTGTTTGAGAACGATTGTTACAATTCAATAGGTGTGCGGCAGTCTGAACAAACCGCTGTTTGATGAAATTTTTAATTCTCTCTACGATCTGTCACTCATTACTCATGATGTTTTTCCTTAGGACGCTTTCTTAAGTTGATGAGTGTTGTAATTCTCCTCATATGTTCATTGGAATTGCTGGAGAGAAAATAAGTTTTAATTTCAATTGCAACAAAGAACTGAATGGTCTGATGATCTTTTAATATATCTGATAACGAAAATTGGAACGCGTTGGGAACTTTTAAAACCTCTAGTCAATTAAATGACATGAGTTATTTCAATAAGTGAGCTTGATCGTGGAGCAAATGAAAACTCGAAGTGGCACCTTTGTGCACCTTAGTCCGTCAATATTTTCTGTGTAAATCAACTTAATTTTCAGAAATATTGTATGGGGAAAAAATTTAGCCTCTAGACCGAAAGCGCTTCTGTTAAGCAGTGTTCCTTTGAAAAAAAAAAAAAAAAACAGTTTCTCGCTTAGAGAGCAAAGCACAAGTTTCTTGAATGCAACATTATGGATAAACACATTTCAAACTCCGAATTCTTAGCAGCAGTAAATCAGTTACGAATTCTTTGAGTGTTGGCAGACAATACAGCTTGCTATGGCAGCGTTTGTTTCTAAAAGAAAGGTGCCTTCCCTTTGTTTGAACAACATATTACGAACAACACAGTGAAAAGTTTGCACGAATTTCAGAGCGTAATGTCTTCTGAAATTCGCGACAGCAAAATACTGTGGTTTAATTGAAATGTCAGTTAAATGTGGGTATTTACAAGGATTCTATCAAATTTTTAGATCAACTTGATACAGAACACCAACATGGAACAATGTTATACTCACACGATCCGGTAAGCAATGTTTCCCATGAAGTAACAGGGGCGTAGCAAGTCATTTTTGGCTTGTATGCCTGTTCCATACCTCGTAAGAATAGTGCGGATGGGGAAGGTATATTTATTCCAAGAAAAAATAAATATTCCTAGAAAAGTTTGTAAACCCAGGCATACTGGCTTAAAGCGAGCTACGCACTTGAGTACGTGCTAAAACATTTTATTTGTTCAGGTCCCAGTTAGGCTTGAGTCTCAGTAAGGCCTGAGCTAGTGAAGAGAGCTCAGGGAGACCAAAGATTAAATATGATTTATTGGTTATTTCACCAACAACAAAGCTTTTTTATTAAAGCTGTTTATTTTCCAAGATATTCTTCAGTAACTATAACATATTTCTTCCATTCTGCTCGACATCTGAGAACGAAGACAGTTAATGGAAAGCAATAAAATGATGACTAGATAGAAATCGGGAGAGATGATTTTAATAGTGGAGTATATTTTTTTTATCTAGTGTAATTTTAGAGCTGCTCTAGAGAAGACGTAGCACTTGAAGTATCAACTTAAGTTGTAAAATATCTGCTGGAGAATTGTTCTGTATTTTCCTTTTACTCTATATGAGGGTCTCCCAGGGGAGATCCTTGTTCCCTTGTTCCCTTCCAAAATTGTCCTATGTTCCGGCATGTTCCCACACTGTTTCCTTATTTGTTCCCCGTTTAATAAATTCGCTTGCCACTTATCACCGCCCTCAATTCCCTCCCGCAAAAAAGAAAGACACCAACAACAAAACTTATAAAAGAATAGGAACATTTTATGAGACGTTCAATTTGTGTGACATCATCTCGAACAACGGTCTTTATTTCTTATATCTCAATATTTTCTCCTCTAATTTGTACAGTTTTGTTCCCTTGTTCCCTAAAAATAGGCTCATGTTCCCTTGTTCCCTTCAATATTTTGCCAATGTTCCCTTGTTCCCCAAAACCCCTGGCAGACCCTCCTATATAGTTGAACGTTTTTCAACTGAACCCAACCGTATCAAAAATTTTCATCTAAATTTGAGTTTCACAAGTGCCAGGTCACAGTGATTTTAGTAGTTAAGGAATTAACCCTGTCATGGACCAAATCTCAAAATGTTAGCTTCGCAAGAGAGAAAAACATTTGTATGGAGTGAATAAGCTGAAGGAACAAAAAAAAAAAACTAGGATGGTTAACCCTGTAGCTCCCAAAAGTGACCGAGAAATGTCAATATGATATCAAACAGACAAGTGATGAGAATAAAGAAGAACATCAATAAGGGGATTATCAGTTGATCCAATACCAAATTCTCTGAACTAACATCATAAGAACTGTATGGCAGACAGTAAGGAGAATTACACAGGGGATCTTGGAAGTGAAAGAGTTATGGATGGACAAGATTGATACGCTATGCTAAGCAAAAATTCGAGTAATCAGACTGAAATTTTCAACATGTTAAATCGTGTCTGATCTCTTTTAGGGTACTTTTATGGATAAGTTTACTACATTTGATCAAAACAGAGCAGCACTTGAGGGGAAAAAATCAGCAACATATCTACAAGGGAAACATTCTTACAGTAACTGAGTAGCAATGCAAACATAACTGATTAGCTCTTTGTTTGGTTGTTTTAGCCTGAGGCCTTGATGCTCCCCACAGGAGAAACTGGAGAGTTCCCTGAATTCGCCGAGCCCTTGACTCCAAGGCCTATCAGCCCCAGGTTTCCTCCTCATGCTCTCATGAATTTATCTCCACCTCACGTGACGTCACCGAGCACGTGAGCAATGTCAACTATTTACTTGTATATCGGACATCAGATAGTTACTGTAGAACTTTATCTAGATCTTAAAAGTAAAGATTTTTCCTGAGTATCATTTAGTATTCTTGCCTCGAGCCTTTTCCATCTTTCCCACACCTTTCATTTCTCCTAGTTTTCACACTTCAGAAGTAAGGTCTTTTAGAAATTCTTCCAATAAGCAATAAAGTTATTCTTTTTGTTTTAGGAATGAGTTTCTCGGTGACTACAACTTCAGGATGATTCTGGAAACGCAGGTAAAACTTTGCTCCTGATTTGTGATTTCAGATCTGCAACTAATTCCAGGACCGATGTAACTCAACAGGTACAGAGAGCGTTTCACTTTCCTTCGCAATCTTGAGAGGAGTTATTAATCACATCATTTTTAATGTTCTGTTTATAGCCAAAGAAAGTTGCCAACCCGGACTGGATTGTGAGTATAATTAATTACTTGGTTTAGATTTTGCCAGAGAATTATTTTCTTCATCAGTCAATCGATTTTTATCTAAAAAATATAGAGATAAAAAAGACAAGTAACTTCTATCGTGAAAAGAGTTAATAACTAGGTTTGGGAGTTGATTGTAAATAGAGAATGTGTTGAAATTCCTAGACAACGTGAACACAGTTTTAATCAGGAACGTCTTATAGTAAAATGAAACATGAAAAGCAGGTTCTCGTTTCTCCGGTTCTCAGAAGATCCCTAAGTAGAATTTTCTATTTCATAATACTCGTTGTAGAAATTTTGATTTGTTTACTCTCCACCAAAAAACGCGAGCATGGTATTGTTTACACTTACATGAGGTTTTTCGGTAGTTCTCAGTGACTCAGAAGAAGCTGTACATCAAGTCAAAGACGCCTTGCCCGGTTAGATTTCTCACCACAGGTTAGTGATACTGTTTTAAGAAACCAAAGTAGTAAATTAGCACTCTATTCGATCCTGTTTTTTTTTGTTTTTTGTTTCAATGTTTTATTTATTTATTAATGTAAATAAATATATCTTACTAGACGTTTTGTTGTGTAGTATCGCTGAGTATTTTTACGAGTTGTGCCGTATTTTGACGAGCCCGTAGGTCGAGTCAAAATACAAATAACTCGTAAAAATACTCAGCGATACTACACAACAAAACGTCTAATAAGTTATTTATTATCCAACACGCCAAACTGTTATTTCAGTTCGGGCGAATTTCGCGGATATTTATTTACGGGGAGTGCGTGACAGAAGTATGCAAAGCGGAACAGAATTGGCGCGTTGTCGTGTTGCTGTTTCTATTTTCTTCAATAAATGAAGAAATTTCCAGGTCGTCTAATTGTTTTTCTTCGTTCAATTCATCTATTAAACTTGGATGTATATTTGCCAGCCATTCTAACTCTTCGTCGTCGGAAATATGATACAAATTGTCCGCCTATTTTTTTTTCGCTACTACAATTCAATTCTTTGCTTGCGCGATGCGAGAAAACCTGTTTAACCGGTACTACAATAGACGAGTACAAATACCGCGTGATATTTGTACTCGTCTATGGCGTTATTTGTACTCGTCTAGGTGTAGTTGGATAATAAATGCACATAACATGTTTGGCCTATCTTTTGGTACCCAGGCCCCCCGCCATCTGGTGCATTTATTCGCGCCATGCCTGTGTTCAGACAACCCGAGCATGCCAAAGATGTGGTACGCTGCTGTAGAAACCATACCGCAGAACACTCAGGTAAAAAGAAAACTACTTCTAATGTTCTTGGGGTCTGGAAGAAGTTTCAAATATTCTGAAGGCTTTTTCAATGACCATGTAAACATCACAAAGGGTCAATGATGACTTGAAGCACTTAACGCCCCACTTTCAGCGCGAGAAAAACACAAAAAAATACTGGACCCAGTTAAACTATATTTACCAGATTCCTCTTAGGCAAAAATTACAATGGAAGAAGTAAGTTAGAAGAATGGAGAGGCGTGAACTGTTGTTTAAACAAACTTCCTATTTTGCCTTAGGTTTTTTAAATTCTTCACCTTGCTGCGTTTGTTTCTAGGCCCAGCGACGGGACATTTCCTCCGCTGTGACAACCAAGAGGCTGAGTACGAAGAATGTCCTCAGACCACCAGGCACTCTGTCAGGATACCGCTCCGAGGACCAGCTTCAGGTTAGCCTCGGTTGTTTACTTAATATTGGAAAACCAAAACAGAAGTGATCCCTACAGCCAATCAGAGCAAATAATAATATCTTTAAAAGTCAATAAGAATTTTACATATATAATTGTCAGCTGTCTTATACACGGGTAGACGCGAACGAGAAATTCCCGATTGCCTTTGAGTTCTGCTTCTTACTGGTTGTAACGCGTGAAAATTGAAAAATGAAAATGAAAAAAGAAAATCGAAAATTAAAAATTCAGGTTCCCAGTGACAGTGTGGGTTATCTCGGTTTGGCTGTATTTAGTCACTTTTCAGTTCCAACAAGTTCTAATTGAACATCATTATTTTCAGCTGACGACACAGATGACCTCGGAGTTCATGAACTGTTCTACTTCATCTGTAATAACTCCTGCGGCGGACTGAATAGGAGACCAATTCAAGTCATCTTCACCTTGGAAGATCTGTAAGTTATGGGTCGCATGTTTTGAAAGCGTAAGTGACAAGGATATGTTAGTCTGCTAAAAATGTTTTATAAAAGCCCTATCAAATTAATAAAAATTTCATTGTTATTAAAATGCGCTACGTTAAAAAATTTAGTCATTATTAGAGTGATAACGGACCCCTTAAGATCACGAGGATTGACAAGATCGCGGCAAAGTGAACAATTCAAAATTTTAGACTGAATTTGTCAAGAAGTGCAGGCTACGACAAGGCTTATTTAAGTAAGTCGAACATTCTATTCTGTTTGTTTTTAGAACCGGCAGCGTAGTCCTGGGGAGATGCTACGTCAACGTTAGAGTCTGTGCATGCCCAGGGCGGGACTCGAAGCAAGAAATTGAGGCGATTAACCGTCCAGGCAAAAGGAAAAAGCCCAAAGCAAGTGAGTTGGTAAACATTAGCTTAGATTCGTTAGCTTAGATTCCTTAACTTAGATTACAATCGATTTTAGGCGTTAAAAGCATTTTCGGTATATGGAGTTAGAATTCTCGAAAAAGCCGACGGCTCGTGATAGGTCCTTTAGTTTTACCAGTTACCATACCTTGTAGTTTTCAAATAACCTGACTTTAATTTGATAAGGTGATTTTTGATTTATCATCGTGACGTTAATAACAATATAATTACACTTGCCATTCAGGGCATTGGTACATGTTACAACGAGCCTGTGAGAACTCAAAGTAAACCCACGCCAGAGGCGTAAAGCGCGGGAAAACGCGAGCGGGAAGTCGCGCCTGGCCATTTATGATTGGTCGGCGCGAAGTATTTAAACCAATCAAAGACTTGAGCTAAAACCAAAGCAATACTGGATTGTCTTCGGTTTTCTGTTACAACTTGTTCAAAATAACGAGAGACCATTTTTAAATTTTTTTGTAGATGGAAACGATTTACAGTGCTTCGGCTCTAAGATGTCCAAAGAAGACAGCACAGTTTACAACCTCAAGGTAAATTCGGCGTAAAAAAAAAAAAAAAAAATAGGATCTTTGCGTTTGCACGCTCCTTTTTTTCTCTCTTGCTACATTTCGTAACGTGCTAAGTTATTGATTCATAAGCTCATTAGGTTGTGTGGCATCGCTGACCGTTTTCCATGTTTTTAGATTTGTGGATTCAACAATTACCTGATGATGAAGAGGATTGCCATTGCACTGGAATTATTTGCAAACATGGAAAACAAATTGTGAGCGCAATTTTCGATTCTTTATTCTTTCTCTCTCTGAAGCATCTCTTTGGTTTATGTCACATCAAAACACAATTTACGGTTTTCTAGAATTAAAAAAAAACTTGAAACCATAGGATCTTGAAAATTATTTTGTCTCTCGATCTCGGGCTTTCTAGAAATGTTTTCTTTAATCAATTTTCGGGTATAGATTCGAATTCTGAATCAAATGTTATCATTTGATTACGTATTCCGTCCGCGAGTTAAAAAGATCTGCCAAAAGAAATGGATGTTAGCACGCAGCATGGAACTTTTCATGCGCCTTTGTCACGTACAGAATTCCGCGCGACGCGCTAACGTCATTTTCACCTTTTTTTTCGCTGATTTTTTTACTCGAATGACAGACCTCACCGATGAGGAAGAACTGCTCTTAATCTATTGTATCAATGAATGAATGCACTAATGAACAAGTACTGCTTTTTGCATTTTTCTGACAGCACTGCCATGGAACCGCAAGATTTAGAGATGCCACATCTCACTGAATACACTCCTGAGGTAAATTCATTGGCAGAGACATTTTGATGGCAAACGTTTCTCAATCTTGGCCTCTTCCAAGTGTTAAGTTAGTGAAACGAAGCGCTTTAGTCAACGGTACGACATGGTGGAGGAGAGGAAAGGCGAAGGAGGTTCAATGAGCACGACTCGACCCAAACCCTCTCGTTCTCGCATTGTGGCTAGCGCCGTGTACTATTTCACTCCGTTTTACAAACTAAATAGGTTTCCTAGACAAGGCTATCTCAAAGAAAGAGTCTGGAAAGCTATGATTCTACCATAAGTCATTAAAACGAAGCAGAAATTTAAACGCAAATTTACTCGTGACTACCTTTTTCAATTTAGCAGGATCAGGACAATTCAGAACCGGACTCCACCATAGTGAAGTAAGTATGCGAAGCAAGTACTTATTATTAATGCCAATTTGTAAGCACGGAGTGAAAAGAAAAAAAAATACAGAGTTCGATTTAAGGTAGAGGGAAAAGTCTACCTAAGAGATTGACTCAAACGCCCACCAAAACTAATTAAACCACTGAAAAGGGGGTAAGGTTCTAAAGAAACTGCGGTGCTACGTCGGTCACGGGGAATAACAAGGTAATTTTGGTTTTGTTAACTGAGTTGATAATGTAAATTGGCCACCGTAACAGCCGGAGCGAAGGGCTAACGCTAAAAACATCAGCTTTGAGACTCTTTACAGTGTCAATTTACATTATTAACACAGTTTATAAAACCAAAATTAGCTAATTAAACCGCTAGTTGCAGTTTTCATTTACACGACCGCTCTGGCCCGAACCAGAGCCTCTCGATGAGGAGTTCAACCCACTAACCATTAATTAAGCCACTGCATCTTTGCACTACAAACCTTGTTGGTCACGTGTCCTCCCCGCAGGTCGTCGTTGAACGAGTCGCCTCCTCCACCAATCATAGTCAGCCAGGAGTCCTACCTACATCCAGTGCACTCGGAGAACTGGTACCCAGCCACACCACAAGATCAAGACGGCCAAGCGCAATCCCAGCAGTACCCGCAGCAGTGCTACACGTATCGCCGTAAAACGATTTCTGTTGTTACCTTTACTGACGAAAAAACTGATATGATACAATGCGAGACAAAAGCAGATCACGACCGTGAGATAAAACTGGCATAAACTTTGGTAATAAAGCAAGTACGATTTCGGAAAAGTGAGTTATCATATTCTAAAGAGTGTTTCAAGTAAGAACGATGTTCCGAGCGTACCAACTGGTCTCTGTTAGTTTCTATCATTCTTAAAAGTAAGTGCAAGTTTTTCGTCTGAAAATACTGCGCTCAATAAGACTACCACGGCAATATTCAACCGACCGAAAGGCATCCGACAATGACAAAGCACTTTTAACTCTTAAGATCTGACTGTCAATTCTCCCCTCTAACTGCTAGATAAATCTTTGTAAATTAGTTACGAGAACGTGGTGTTAGATCAAGATAAAGACTTCTACCTGATAAGTTTGGGTATTCTCATTACCTGTTTGCTAAATAGTGTAGGAATATTATAGGGAGAAGTTACATGTTAATCACTTCTGCAAGTTAAAGGGTTTACTTAAAACAGTTAGTATAAGGAGAAAAACATTAAAGAAAAAGTTATCATATTTCCAGGGTGGTACAAGCTTCAAGAAATATATATAAAGTAAGTAACTGACTTCGTTATGAAAAAAAAAGCCCAATGTAATTGGGAAACTTCTTGTAAAATGTACAAAAAATATAAAAAGAAGCACTTACTATGGCGGAGAATCAGGGGAAATTTGAAAGAATTGTAGTTTGTAGTGTAAGGAGTCGGGCAAGATTAGATTGAATATTTTTGTATGGACCATTTATTTGCAAACTATCTAATAAAATTAGATGTTTTCCGTATATTCTGTGTTCTGTATAACCATAGTTCCCTGTGACGGGGAAAAACGTATTTTTAAACATCTACCAAGTGAAGATAAGGAAATAGTTTACTTTTCTTGAGAATTGCAGCCGATAATTTTATTAAGCAATCTGTTCTGTGCACATTTTTCAGCTCGTATCGTCATTTCCTCTCAGGGTTGAGTTCTATTCGAAAGTAATTAACTCATAACCAGGTCCTACCTATATGGTCGGTCATGAGAGGCCTGGGAACGAGTGTTCATAAGTGCACAGCTAAAGTAACATACACATAACCATAAAGATAAAATATTATAAGTAGGACAGCGAGATGAGATTTTTTTCCGCTCTAAGTGAGACCATGTGACCCCAGGAAGACACTTTTTCGATGTCGCCTTTCATTTCGGTCTACCTAGAATACCGTATTTGCTCGACATAGCGCTCGGGCGCTCATTTAAAGTTATAGCTGAAAGTAGGGGCGCTTATTGGAATGAAAGTACTTGTTCGAAGGGGGTGCTTGTTAAGTTTTCCTTTCGACGAACTGTAATTTTATTTTGGCTAAACTCTTTGAAAGAAAAGTAACTACAGCGTTCAGTCCACAATAGACGTAAAGTCACTATGGAGTTAAAAATAACCAGAAGTGACTTAGCGAAAAAGGAACTATTCCCTGTACTGAGTCCGCTGTAGTTAAGGCCTAAAATGTTATAAATAAATTGGCAATAGAAACAGGTGTTCCTTGTATCCCTACTATTTAAGAAAGTGAGGGAGGTGGGGGCACTTATTCCCGAGGGGCGCTTGATTGACATTATGGCATAGGGGAGTTGGGCACTTATTCAGGGGACAATCAAAATCACCTGTCAATGTCAGTCAAATTTTGACTAACAAGCGTATCGTAGAGTTTCCATCAAAAAGAAATTCTAATTTCTTAATTCAACGTGGCGACCAACGCGCGTAGAAGTGAAGACCGCGGCTGTTTACTCTTTTTCGCGCGTTTTGTTTTCTTTTTGCCCTTTTGCTGGAACCTTTCGGCGGCCTTTAGATTCTAGAACTAATTCGACTTCAGTGAAAGAGTAACGTTTAATGATTTCTGATGAAGTTTTTAGCCGAAAACCTCGAAAATATAAAACCTCGTAAGACTTCACCGCGAGGAAAAAACAATGGCATCGAACAAAACTGAATTACTTCGGAATGGAAAACCATGTTGACATCTTCTTTTTGGGACTACATCATATTCGAAAAAGAAAAAATACACGGCTGACGATGTTGACAAGATATAATTTGGATATATCAACAAAGTTGAAGTGGTAAACTGGCCACCGTAACGATTACAAAAGCTGACGTTTCGAACGTTAGCCCTTCGTCGGAGCGAATAGAGGAATTGTGGGTTATGTGTGCTTTTGAAGGCAGAGAATGGAGCTACGTTATTGGTGGGAACTTGGCAACGAGAAAAACAAGAATAAATTAGTGGAATGAAAAGCGTTCGTTGATCCCTGTGGGATTTTGACTGCCGGTTTGAAAGATGAGCTTTTGTTCAAGATTTTTACGGCTTTCCGTGCTACCTAAGTGTAAGGAAAGACCGCAGATTGCCATATGTTGCTTAGAATGATTAGGTAAATTGAAATGTCTAGCGACTGGTTTCGATGTGTCCTTGTCATTCCTTTCCACGTCTCGAAGGTGTTCTCGGAATCAGTCACCTAGTCTTCTGCCTGTTTCGCCGATGTCTATCTTTTTGCAATAAGTGCATGCAAGTTATGCAATAGATTACATTGGCGGAGGTGCACGTGAAGTGATCGGTGATCTTAATGGATCGTTTAGGTCCCGATACAAGTTATCAGATGTTGACAAGTATTGCAGTCTTCTCTCACAAACTAAATAACGCACGTTTACTCCTGTTGTCTCCCTGATACGGATGTCAGGCAAACTACAAGAACAACCACAGCAACGAGAACGTGTCGAACGAAACACTCAATGAACATAACAATAGCTCAGCAAGTGCGTTTTTGAAACATTGCACATTTTCAAGCCACCCTGCAAAGCAATGCTAGAAATCACCAAAACTTATACGTGGTCTGAAAACGTGAACACTGACAGCGAATTATTCAAGTTTTTATTTGGAACTCAACGCTGCTAGCGCTTGCGTATGTTATGCTGGAGTTGAGTTCTAGTGCCATAAGAAAAAATTATTTCAATTTTAATCGAATTTTTCCTTGGCGTTGCCGTCCTGTCTACATTTAAGGTCTCGAATCGTCGCCGCTTTTGTCATAGAATCTTAGCTGGGTCTCTGTCAGCTGCCTCAAGGACGGTTCCTATCTGACAAACCCGGCCATTCTCCTTTCAGTGCTTCTTCAGTGCAGGTAGTTTTTGCCACAATTGATACTCAACATTTTATCTTCATATTTCACGGTCACGAATTCTTCATTGTTGATAATAACAAGAGAAGATCCTTCCATCAGGACTTGATCCACTTCGTAAATATCTACACAGCCACGTTAAGTTGTCCTTAGCAAAGTGCGATCGACAATACGGTATTCGAGCCCAAGTTTGTTCAGCCCCCTTACAAATTTCCATAAACGGCGCTGAAACAAATCAGTGCAGCTATATCGGGAAGACCTTGTGGCTCCACAAAAGGTTTCCCTGGGCACATCTTCCAGTATGCGACGCAAGCTGTCCATGCTATTCTATTCTCAGTTACGATCCGAAGTATCGCTTGTTTATTGGCAAAATTTGTATATTCAGGAATCTCGTTTGAGCCCTCTAGTTTTCCTCGATCGGCGCGCGTGATTCTAGGTGTCCACGCGCAAGGACCGAGCTTTGCTATCTCCAGATCGACCTTCGATCGTAGTAAAATATTCCAACACCGATAATTTACCAGAACCTTCAATTAATCTTCCTATTTTTTTAAACACATCCTTTCTAATCACAAATGGACCTTGTACGATATTGCAGGTTTGTACAAGCGCATCAGTTGTCCCGGTTTCACTGTCGAAGTCAAGCTGAGAGATTTTTGTCATGCGACGTTTTCCATAGGGCCTGTATTTCTAATGCGAACGCTCCACACCTTTTTTAAAAAACCATACCAAGACGCTCTAACCAGAAATTCCGAGAAGCTTTGATTTTATGGCTTTTCCGCTGTTGCATACAAGTTGCACCATAAAACTGCTTCCTTGAACTAAGAAAAGCAGTCTGGCAACTTCCCCACAGAATGTTTGTTTTCCTCTTCCAATTCACGATCAATATCCTTCTATGAAGTTGAATACGGCAAAATTAATATGTAGAAAGCAATGCTATTTACCGCACTGGAATAAGTCAGTTCCGAATGAATAACAGCCATTGAATCTCTCCAGGAAAGAGCATCTCACTTTAATTAGAAACGTTAATTCTGAGTATTTGCATTTTCATTTAAGGATCGTGGTAATTAAAATTTTCCCTCAATTTCTAGATCAGATAGAGAAAAAAGGAATAGCTAACACACGAACAGAATATGAAAAATGACAGATATAAAAAATATTTTCGCTTCCATCCATCGCAAGATACATTAACGTTTAAAGGGTCAAAAATTCTCGATAGAAATTATTGTTGCCTCAATTTGGTACGATTGCTTCAATAGACAGATCTACCACAGTTCGGAGCCAGCAAAAGGGGATGAGTTGGCGCCTAAGCTGTTATGATATTATGATCGTAATTAACGCTGGGGAAAATATTTTTGTTTGACCAGTTTCCTTTGAAAATTAGTTATATTCGGCACTTTAAGCCGTGTAACCATGGTTTCCATTCACGACCACAACCATGACGAGGGTCTATTGCATGAAAGGATCCCTATATGTTCAATCGCTTGTCGACGAATTTGGATATAAAATATCTTTCAGCAGTTTTGGAGAAGCTTGAATGTTTATTTTGGTGAGGTAGCATATCAAACTATGAAGGTTTCACGCACTTTTTTCGACGTAGATGTTAATTGATCCATCTCCTATTGACAAATGATCATTGAGCTAGGGATCGTACGTATTGTCTTTTCTTCTTTCTCAAAAAGGGAGAAATTATAGCTCTCATTCAAGAACAACGATCGAAGAAATTTCATTTCAGCGAGAGACAGCGTATCATTTTTAACTCGGAAATGGCTGAAAGCCATTTCGTAGCTGTTGCTTGGACCTAAAATTTACTCCTTTCATCCATAACTCAACGTTCCTGTTAACGTTTTGGTAAGTCCAATTCCTGCCGAGGTTCAATTGCTAGCTGAGGATTTTCCAAAATTTACAGTTTGTAGAGAAATAACGGGTGTGTGAGAGAGACAGCTGCGTGAGATTTGAAGATCAGCAGAGTTTACTAAAGAATAAAGAATGGATTGAAATTTAGAATGCGCGATGTGTGAGCAAACCTCACCTGAGGTGAATCAATAAAATATACTGTTTAAGAGCAATAAGACATCTTCTATATCAGTGTTTATAGGTCCTCTGCACAACGCCTCGTTTTGAAAAAGAGGCAAGGTGTAATTCGGAAATGACCTAAAACAGAACGCCTTTAAAAGCACACACAAACCACAATTCCTCTATTCGCTCCGACGAAGGGCTAAAGCTCGAAACGTCAGCTTTGTTACGGTGGCCAATTTACCATTTCAACTTTGTTGATATATCCAAATTAAAACAGAACGAGCCTCATTTGGTCTGGTTTCCGTAGTACCCAGAATTTCCCTTAGCTATGCATGCACGTTCATTCATTCATAGTGTGGCATGTCTCTTGATCGTAAAGGTGTTTGATCAAAACACATGTACATTTTGAAGCAAAACGGTAATGAACATTATGTCGCTGAAAAACAATTTCCTGAATTTTCGTTCTCGAGTAAGAGCTATAATGAATCAATATCTCTGTCAAAAATTGCATGGGACAACACCGACCCTCGTAATTTTAACATTTTGTCTCATCACTGACTGCCGCAATAAAGTTCAAATCCAAATCCGTCGACGAGCGATTGGAAACATGAGGATTTATTTATGCAAGAGATCCCCCGTCATGATGATCATCATGAATGGAAACTATGGTTACGCGGCTTGCTATACAGAATAAAACTAATTTTCAAAGAGAACTGTCTAACAAAAACATTTTCCTCAGCGTTAATTACGATCATAAAGACTTTACAGCTTAGGCCCCAGTTCATCCACTTCTGCTTGCTCTAAATTGTTGTAGATCCATAAATTGGAACCAATCGTACCAAATTGTGGCAGAAAAAAATTGCTATCGAATCTTTTTTACGCTTAAAAAGTGGGCTTCTCGTACAATGGGATGGAAGCGAAAACACTTTTTATGTTTGTCGTTTCTGATACTTTCTTCGTACCTTTTTTACTTGTGTTTCATCAATTTGAACTTGAAATGGAGAGAACACTTGAAACGTAATGACTCCAAAGTGAAAACGCAAACACTCAGGATTTCGAACACAGCAAAGTTTGTTTCTTATTCAAATGAGACGTCCTCTTGGAGAGATTCAATGGCTTTCATTCATTCGGATATGACCTATTCCAGTGCGGTGAATAACAAGGCTCTCTACATATTAATTTTGCCGTATTCAACCCAAGAGAAGGATATTGATCGTGAATTGGAGGAGGAAAACAAATATTCCGTAAGTAAGTTGCGTGAATTTCTTCGTTCAGGGAAGCAGTTTCATGGTGCAACTTGTATGCAACAGCAGAAAAACCATAAAATCAAAGCTTCTGAGAATTTGCAATTAGATCAGTCTTGGTGTCGTTTTTTGAAAAAGATGTGGAGCGTTCACATTAGAAATGCAGGCCCTGTGAAAAACGTCGCATTACAAAAGTCTGGTCAGCTTCACTCGGACAGTGAAACTGGGACAAGTGATACGTTTGTACAAACCTGTAATGTCACCCAAGGTCCAATTGTGATTAGAAAGGACGTGTTTCAAAAAATAGGAGGATTAATGGAAGGTTTTGGGAAATTATCGTTGTTGGAATTTTTTCTACGATCGAAGGGTGATCTGAAGATAGCAAAGCTTGGTTCTTGCGCTTGGACACCCAGAATCACGCGCGCGGATCGGGGAAAACTTGAGGGCTCAAACGAGGTTCCTGAATATACAAATTTTGCCAATAAACATGCGGTACTTCGGATCGTAACTGAGAATAGAATAGAATGGACAGCTTGCGTCGCAAACTGGAAGATGTGCCCAGAGAAACCTTATGTGGAGCCACGAGGTCTGCCCGACGTAGCTGCACCGATTTGTTGCAGCGCCGTTTTATGGAAAATGCTGAGCGATTTTGTAATGGGGCTGAACAAACTGGGGCTTGAATACCGTATTGTTGACGGCACCTTGTTAGGGGCTGTCAGGAGTAAAGCGATCATACCATGGACATACGACATAGATATTGCACTACCTACTGCTGTGTATAAGAATGCTTCAACGTATTCTACCCTAGAAAAAGTTCTCGAAAACCAATACTATGCCGGGATGTCTTTCATGAACATGCCCAGGGGACATATTCTTGTGCCCCCATACATAGACGTAAATACAGCCCCTTATTTTGACGGGCCTGACGACTTAGAGGGCAAAGCATTGTTCAGCAGAGTATTGGAAGAAGCGGTGAAGGGAATGTTGCCAGTGTCTCATCATTGGAGACAACGAGGCTATGTGGATTTTTACGAGGCAGGTCACGCTCTAATGGAAGGATCTTCCCTTGTTACTATCAACAATGAAGAATTCGTGACCGTGAAAGATGCGAATAAAATGCTGAGTTTCAATTACGGCGAGAACTACCTGCAACCAGCATTGAAAGGACAGTGGTCTGGTTTGTCAGATAGCAATGGTTTCTGAGGGAACTAACAACAACAACAACAACAACAATTTTATTGATTTACAACTATTTTGATCATTGATTTACAATTTACAACTTTACTTTACAATTTGAGAAATGCCCACCCACAAGTTGAAACCTAGTCGAGGCGAGCGTAGGGCAAAATATCGACTGGACTGGACTAGACTATTTTTTGGACGATTTTTTGGACTATTTTCTTTGAAAGATTTTTTGGGACATTTTATAGGGAGGGAGGCACACCCTTAGTACTCAGGGAGGGGTGGGTGCAGTCGACAAGTACTGAGGGAGGGGTGGAGGAAGAGTGTTATTACTGAGGGAGAGGTGGTAGGTGGTTGTAATTGTAAACACTACTGGTTAAAGAAAGCTTTTAGTCGATCGTAATAACTATTTTCATCGGTTTTTTGACTGACTTCTCCTACATCAACATTTAGCGCTGGGCCACGGCGTTTCTTTAACTTTTTAGCCATGCGAAAGCGAAACTGGCACGTAAACACTGGACTTTAATTCTAATTGAAAATATCGCGTTTACGATCCTCCAGTTGAGTTACCAGTGTGGCATAGGTTATGCGTGTGCCTTTTGAGTCGACTTGTGCACCACCAGTTTTCCTTTGTGTATTTACCAGATTTATCTGTCTTTCTTTTATCATTGATGTTATCAGACGAGATCACAGAATTTCCGTTCCTTGGCCCTTGACTTTAGCCGCAAATATAGCAGCAGTTCAGATTACACTAAGATAAAAGTAGTTCAAATTACAATAAATAGTAAATTAAAATTAAAATAATAAATTAATTTAATGATAATAATAACAGGAAATAGAAAAAGACTTCGCTATACTGGTCGTAGCTAGAGGATTGATGAGGTTTACCAATTTTTAATTTTTAACGTAGATATAGTTTAAATTCTAACACAAATACGACGAAAAGTTTGAAGTTAGGGACCTTATATTAGGGACCCTAAGAAACCACAACGGCGACGCCAAGGAAGACTTCGATTAAAAAATGAATTTCTACTCTTAGTTAGAATTTCAAAAATGGCTGCAGGAGCTTACTGTCTCATACAGCGCCACAGCTCAATTTCAGCATGACGTATAAAGTAGCCGTTGAGTTCCAAATGGAAATTAAAATAATTTGCCGTCGCGGTTTCGGTTCACAGACGACGCAAATTTTGACGATTTCACGTCGTTGATTTGTATAGGACGGCTAAGAAATGTATAAAGTTGACTTTTTCTTAAGGTCCCTATTAAAAGGAGACACGGACAACAACGTTTTGGAAAAATCGGTTAAAAATGACTTCATATTTTGCTTAACAATTTCACAAATTGTTGGTGGTGTCAGAATTGGCTGTCAGGGCTCGTGTTCCCAGAACACGCAAGTTTGCTTTGCTGAGCTAGGGCCCAAATAATGTACACCCTGATTTGGAATCGCTCGTGAGTTGTGATGGGTTATATGTTCTTTTTTCCAGGAGGCATAACTAACACATCGAAAAGGACTAGTTTATTATTGAACGAAATGAAGTGATATTCTTGAGTCAAAAAAAAAAGTTACGTGCTACAGTTCGGAAAAAGACAGACTGCACCACCGCTTCTTTTCAGCCCGGTTCTTACGTACGTACGTTGTATATCTGGAACTCACACCTAAACCGTATGCGCATGTGTGAGCGCTCTGGCCGATCTTGCTTTCAAGTTGCACGAGTGAAGTTGTCCTGCAGGATTTCAAAAATCTATACAAGCCAGTAGGCAGCGGTGTCAATCAGCTTTTAAAAAAAGCTCTAAACAAAACTGGTAAATCAACAGGAAAGCCTTTATTAAATAAACTTGTGGTTGAAAAGTTCTCCCTCTCGTCACTTTTGTTTCCTACTCAGATCTCTATGAACGATTAAATCTTTTCTTAGCTTATTTTTCCTGGTAACAGATGTTTCACATAATTTTTCCTTTAAAATTTTGCGCTCAAAATTGATTCGTGACCAACCAAACTTGATATTTAAGTCATTCATTTGATTTTACAGCTGAGAGGCCATTGAATCTGCGTGCGTTAAAAACTTAAACAATGAAATGAAAAGATGCCAGGCTTCTATTTGTCTGACATTAGTTCTAGTGTCAATAACCTTTTTGACAGCAATGAAATTCTCTACGGGAAGCTTTTATTCCCTGGAAACCATTTACAAATAGCTCGTAGCCTCTTTTAATTTTTACAGAATAATAGCATTTTTACTGTAACAGTTCAGCACAATTAGTTGACTTTGCAAGTATCTTTTTCTTCCCCGTATGTATTTAACGTCGTTGTTTATGAATCGCGAATTGAAAATGATAAAAATTTATTTGTTATTAAAAATCCGGTGGCAATGGCCAAAAAAATAGGGAAGTAAATTAATTAGCATGCTTTTGTCATGTAATTCTACAAAGAAATAGCTGACTAAAAAGAAAACAAAATGACTGCGTTTTCTCTTCGCGTTTTGAAACAAGCCTACAGATCTGTAATTAACAATTATTCGCCTCAGGTTCGGTGAATATCGTCGAATAATCTCCGAGACGAAGTCAAGGGGATTATTCGACAATATTCGCCGAACCTGAGGCGAATAATTGTTTTAGTATAATTTCAGAGCTGAACAACAGAGAAATTTCTAAAATCATAACATTTTAGTAACTTTATTAACATTTTATTTTAACATTAAATGTAAACCGCGTGGAGCGGTTTATATAGCGTCATATAAGGAACCGCTCGACCAATCAGATCGCTGGAAACTCTTTGCTCAGCTCTGAAATTATACTAATTATTGATATAGAAGACTGCGCTTATATTTTCTTCCGCGTCTTCTCTCAGTTCTAGATGTACGAGAAAATTTTGATCAAATCCTAAATTTTTTTTCTAATCAGCAGTGAGCTTTCAGAAGGGTAAGTCAACTAAAGCTCATTCAAACCTTTTTTTACCACTGTTCTATTAACACTTAAGTAGCTTGCCGTCTAGGACAAAACAACAGAAGATACATTTGCATAGCGAACCTAATCAGTTTTGTTGATTACGTAGTACGACGTCTTCTTGATTGGACGTAAGAAATTTTCCTTCGGTTATAAGGAGCTCCAGCGGTGGATACTTTGCAATTACAGGTAAATAAGTCAGTGATTGCCTCAGGTAGTTTAAGTTATTTACCTTAATTTAATTTTTCTGTTGTAAACTTCGAAGTTGACTGTGTTACCGCTTATTAGTGCGATGCTGTAAACGCCGACAATTTTATGTCTCAACGTTTGGTTATTCACGGTAGAGTTAATTTAGATATTCGAAGGAGTAACGGTTTATTAGCGGCTACAATAAAGTTAATCCTGTGCTATTGTTAGGTAATGGTCTAAGATGTTGTCGTGCAGAATAAGTTCTTTGAGTCGAATCTCCATTACATAAGTTGAAGTCGATTTCTTGAAGGAAGCATAAATGATCTTGAGTGAGAACCAACTCAAGAACATGGCGGTTGAGGCTGGAATGATATCCAAAAGTATTCATCGATCACTGAGACCAGGATTTTCGAAATGAATAAAAAGTTTTTCCTAGAAATTTTCATCTGGGAGCAAAGATAACGAGTAAAGAAACAACAGTTAATTAAAATTCAACCTGCGGGCTGTGAGCAAAAGGTACTTAATTCAACTACAGCTTGACCTCTCCAGCAAGGTTCAACACTGTCATAGAAGTCTTGAATTATTTTTGTGGCATGCATTTTTGCAAAGGATCGAACAAGAGAGGCAGTCGTAGGAGAACGTTTTAATGAAGCGCGTACTTAAATATTTACTGACCCGTGCAAATACCTTTGTGTGTCTGAAACCGCAAAGCGGAAATAACAGATAACACTGATACTTGTTTTGAATGAGCCTAGGGACTGCGCGGAGGGGGGGGGGGAGGGATCCGATGATGCTTTTTGTCACAATTAAATTCACCTAATCCCCATCCCGAGGCTCTGTAGAATTCCAATTGTCCTCCTCATAGGCAGTCAATTTTTTATTGTTTGCCCCCTTACATTCTGTCACCGACGGCTGATTCCCCCCTCCGTTCCCCTAAAAACCATGTGATCCCCCCCCCCCCACAAAAAAGAAGCCTCTGATCCTCCCAGGCGAGAAATATTAACTGGTCCTTTTCTAAAATGAACCGCTCAGCGGACATCTGTACTTTATGCAGACAACCTCACTAGATACTTGAAATATTTCTTAATTTCTATCTAATTAAATTTTAGACCATGGAGACCACCGAAGCTACTTTCCGTGACTGGTTTTTATTCATGATGTCTTACCCAAGAACACAACCGCTGACCAACACTCAAAAATTTACCCAGTGGTCGGCCCTAATTGCCTATTGCCTGGGAGGAGGCAGTTTGCTCCTTTGCCCTCAGCTGTGGAAGTTTCTGTTACTGTTACGCTTCGAAGGCCGTACTGAAGGGTACCTTCGTCTTGTAGGATTGGGCGTATTCATAATTGGCTTCATAGGCGTCATCTCAGCGCGCTCCAGTGACCAAGTACCCAAGCATGGGGTCATTTTAGGGTCCATTCCATCCCGTCTCATCGGCGTAAATGGAATCTTACTCATGCTGGTCCTCAGAGAAAATATCCCGTTATCATTTGCGCTGGTGTTCATGGTGATAGATACATTACTACCCCTGATCACCCTGCTGTTATGGTGCCGCGAAACAGAGGGATCCTCATCGGGAATTTCTTGCCCAAACATCTTCGCAGACATGGCAGTCATCCTTTCCATTGGCGTGTTTCAGTTGTTCTTCTGGCTCGTGTTCGTTATAAGGCCTGACATCGCTTCTGACATTCTACAGCTCGATGAGTTCCAGGCTCACTCCGCTGGCTTCTTGGCATGCGCGTTTTTTACCCTATCCATTCACGGTTGGTATCACATAACGAACGCATGCGCTATTAATCGACCGTTTGTCCCAACGGCCCTTTTTTACCGAGTCTTCATCAATGTACCGGTATTAGTCATTTTGGTTTCGGTGGATCAAATTGAGCGGAATCTATTCCTTGCTTTGATGAGTCTCGACATATGTATTTCGATTATAATTTTACTATTTATGACTTTCTGCCGAAATCCTACTGCCTCGTATAAAGAGGTTTCTGAAGAAACACTTCTAACATATGAAGATGGAAACTAAAGCGTATTGTTAGGAGTTGCATCGTGAACCACGAAAGATATTCGTATTGTTAATATATAAAAGCCTGCAGAACGGCCGTAGTTTATTTTGTGTTTTCAGTCGCGTGGAAGCACGTGCGAGCGTAAGGCGGGTGCGAGGCGAGGGTGAAGTACGAGTCACAGTTACAGAGAAAGAGCGCGTCTGCCTCTTCTCGCCAGAAAAAACGCAAAAAGGAGGCACACATGTTCAGCATGCTTGAGTTGTTACTATAATTATTATGTCAGGATGGGTTTCTAAGATGATTAAAACTAAAGCTTGGCTCAGAGAAACAATCAAATATCGAAAATAGAATCGTTGCAGGTTCAAATATTGGTTGACCACGAAAAATAATGGAAGTAAAGTACGGATGCAAATTTCATCTCTAGCATACACAAGATACAAAATTCAATCGGCGCCGAGGGGCATATTTTTTTGGAGCCTCTGAGAGGGGGGGTATATATATTTCCCCGTTCGGTCTGAGAAAGGATTTTAGGGGTCCTCTCGGCATGTAGCTTGCAGTGCAGGTGTCTTTTAAGGGCGAGTTGAGGTTATAGGCTCGTCATCGTTTATCCGAACGCCATGTTTGATTTGGGTTCAGAGTGGACGGTGGGGGTAGGGGGCGGGGAAAGGGCGAGAAGAAAATAATAGTCACTCCTCCACCCCAGCCTCTCCTTGTTTTTGACCGTCACTCATCCCCTTGGTACAAATTACTTTCTCCCCCAGCCTTCCCCTGCCATTTAAATCAAAGATGGCGGCAAGATTTCGCTAAGAAAATGCTGGTGCAAACACCCATAGTCCAAGCACAGTTGTAAAATTACGCGTTTAGATTAACAAAGCTTTCAGCAGGGTTCTGTTTCGTCATTGGTCATTGGTCGCTACGGAGTCACGTGAGAAGGCGCACGAGCCTGGGAAGATCAGTTGTGTACGATCCTTTGGGAAGGTCGGACGGTGTTTGCACGACACTGAGAAAACTAGATGACTGCCGAAAATATGAGTGGAAGGGACCCCCTTTCACCGGTAGAAGAAGAAAATTTACTTTCTGAAGAAAACGAGACAGCGAATTCTTCGCATCGGGGTAGAGACAAAGTGCTTGCTGATGTATTGTCGGCCATGACCCAAATGAGTTCTACCATGTCGTCCATGGAAAACACTATGAAACGGTTAGCTGGCGCACCAGAAGACCATGCTACACCATCAAAAAAGAGGAGAACATCTCCTACAACTAATACCATGAGTGATGGTGGAGATTCAGACCCTGAGAAGTCAGATTCTGAGGAACTTAATTTCCCGCCCAATGGCGACCCGCCAAAACTGGGCAGCTCTGACACATTGCTCAATGAAATTGCTCAAGACTTTGAGTCGGATGAGCAAACTGACCCAAAAGTCGCTCAGAAATTGGCGTATATTGTCAATAAGCGATGGGGTTCTAAGTTAGAGGAAGCCAAATTGAAAGAAAAATTGGCGAAATACAATCGACCCGATAATTGCGAGAAATTAACTGTGCCAAAGGTCAACCCCGAGATCTGGAATAAGCTGAAGCACGTGACCAGGAGCGCAGATTTACGCCTTGCCAACATGCAGAAAGTACTTGTCAAAGTCGGTAGTGCAATCGCTAAATCGACTGACACACTGTTGGCTATCCGTGCAGATCCTGAGAAGACTTCAGCGTCGGCTCTCACTGAGAAATTGGGGAAATTAATCACGCATAATGCTGACGCTCTGGCATTGTTAGGCCATGTAAACATTGACCTATCATACCGTCGACGCGACGCCTTCAAACCAAACTTAAATAACGAATATTCCTCGTTGTGTGGCTCTCAAGTACCCATCACGAGTTTATTGTTTGGAGATGAGCTGCAATCTCAGCTTAACAATATCAAAGCAACTAACAAAATTGGTCATGCGACTACTGCAAAGCCATATTATCGCAACCATAGCGATGGCTGGAAGGGCAAATCTTCTCACTCAAATGGAAAGCCTTTTTTAGGGAAGAGGGGCCGGTCTTACCGGCCACACAACCACAATTCCTACAAACCACAGGCAACCGAGAAGAAATCCAGCCAGTGAAATGCTCTGATATCCCAACAAACAAGGTAAATATGTTACAGTTCCTTGAGCACAAGGCGCACTGCTTTAAAGCAGGGGGGGCTGGGAGAATATTTTTATCAGTGGCAGGCCTTAACCTCAGACCCTGAGATATTGCAAATGATACTAGGCCAGCCAATCGAGTTTACCAGAACTCCATATCAAAGAGTAGTCCCCAAAGGGAAGAAAATCCTTGATTTAGACAAACAACATGTCATTGATACTGAAATAGCTGAACTCCTTGCTAAGGGTGTTATTACCCCAAGTAGCCATGAAAAAGGGGAATCTATCTCTCCTATTTTCACTAGGGCCAAAAAGGATGGTTCTTTCAGAGTAATTTTAAATCTCAAGCGTTTAAACATTCATGTACAATACCACCATTTTAAAATGGACTCACTTAATACTGTTTTACAAATGGTAAAACCTGGGTGCTTTATGGCATCCATAGATTTAAAGGATGCATATTATTCTGTGCCTATTGCCACTGCAGACCAAAAATACCTGAAGTTTCAGTGGCGTGGAAAACTGTATAAATATGTTTGCTTTCCAAATGGATTGGCATTTTGCCCCAGGAAGTTTACTAAATTATTAAAACCAGTATATTCACATTTGAGACAGCTGGGACACCTTTCAGCAAGTTATATCGATGACTCGTATCTCCAGGGTGATGACTATGATGACTGTGAAAGAAATGTTTGGGATACTGTCAGATTATTTGATTCTCTTGGGTTTACTGTACACCCTGAAAAATCGTCCTTTGTTCCACAACATCGAATCACCTTCATGGGGTTTATCATTGACTCAATCACAATGAAAGTTTATCCAACCTCTGAGAAGACCGAAAAGATAATTCATACCTGTCAAGGGCTGTTGGAGTGTCTGCACCCTACAGTAAGAGAGGTGGCATCAACCCTTGGGTTCCTCATATCAAATTTTCCAGCAGCAAGGCTAGGGCCTTTACATTTTAGGTCACTGGACATGGACAAAACTGAGGCCTTGGGCCTAAACAAGGGCAACTTTGATGCATTTATGCAACTGTCTGAGTTGTCTCGCAGTGATTTGCAGTGGTGGATAAACTCAGCAAGGTCATTATACAACCCTATAAGCTCTCCTCAGCCAGAGGCCACTTTATACACAGATGCAAGTAAAGAGGGCTGGGGAGGAGTACTCAATAATGCAAAGATTGGGGGACCTTGGACTCCAGAAGAGGCTTCTAATCACATAAATTATCTTGAAATGCTTGCAGTGCTATTTTCTCTAAAGGCATTTCATAAAGAGTTATCAGGAAAGCATGTACTTGTGCGAATTGATAATATGACTGCTGTGTCAGATTTAGGTAAAATGGGCACAAGCCATTCCAGAAAGCGAAATGATCTAACCTGTACGCTCTGGGAGTGGTGCCTTGACAATAACATGTGGTTAACCACAAGTCATATCCCAGGGAAAGAGAATACACTAGCTGATGCAGAGTCCAGGAAATCTAGGAAACAAACTGAATGGACTCTAGACAGAAAAATTTTTCACGCAGCCATTAAGAAACTTCATGTTGAGCCTCAGATTGACCTATTTGCATCTAGGCTTAATTACCAGCTAAGACCATTTGTTGCCTACCAACCAGACCCTGAAGCAATGGCTATTAATGCCTTTTCAATTTCTTGGAAACCTTATGTTTTTTATGCCTTTCCTCCTTTTAGTATCATCCCAAAAGTGTTACAGAAAATTCAAGCAGAGGAGACCACAGGACTGTTAGTTGTGCCGTGCTGGCCAACTCAGCCATGGTGGCCATTGGTTATGAGACTGTTGGTTCAGGAACCCCTTGTGCTTCCCAAGAAGAAACACACCTTATTTCTACCTCAACAGCCAGACTTGGTGCATCCACTATATGAGAAGCTCACACTTCTGATATGCCACTTGTCAGGAAATCACTTGAAGGCAGAGGGCTTTCGGAATCAGCTACCTCACTCATCCTACAGTCTTGGAGAAAGGGCACCAAACAACAATATAAACCATTCATCACTAAATGGGAACAATACTGTTGTCAAAGGAAGATTAATCCCTTTTCAGCAACTATAGAACATGGGATTAATTTCTTAGCAGAACTTTACCACACAGGGATTGGATACAGTGCCCTCAACACTGCACGGTGTGCTTTGTCTACTGTTTGTTTTACATCAGAGCATTACACTTTTGGACAGCATCCCCTCGTCTGTCGTTTCCTCAAAGGAATTTTTGAGTGCAGACCCTCTCTCCCAAGGTACCAAGAAACTTGGGATGTCACTGTGGTATTAGACTATCTAGCTAAACTTGGGCCACCTGTGAAACTTAGTTTTAAGAACTTGACTTTGAAAGTGGTTATGTTGATGGCGTTGCTTTCGGGACAGCGTCGCCAGACTCTGCACACATTATCAATTGATTATATGCAAATAAGTTCTGAAAAGGCTGTGTTTTCCATTAACTCATTGTTAAAAACTTCCAGACCAGGTAAACATCTAGCTTGTATTGAGTTTCAGGCCTATGTACCAGATGTAAGTCTTTGTATTGTAACGCATCTTCAGCAATATCTGAAGCACACAGATACTCTTCGAGGTAATGTAAAGCAGCTTCTTATTAGTTACTCTAAGCCTCATAAAGCTGTTTCCCCTGATACAATAAGCAGATGGATTAAGGCTACACTGGTTGATGCTGGAATTGACACTTCGAAGTACAGTGCACACAGCACTCGATTAGCATCTACATCTGCAGCAAAAGCAAACAGCATATCTATCGCCACAATTATGAAAAGTGCGGGGTGGTCCCAGGAGTCCACATTTACTAAGTTTTACAACAAACCAGTGGAACCTCAAGAGAATTTCGGAACTGAGCTCCTTAAAGCTGTATGTAGGGACACCTAAGATTGTGTCCTATATTTGTATGTTTTGATGGCTAAGAGAGAATGTTATTAAAGCAGGTTCATATTGCTATAAATCATTGTTATGCTTGAGTTCGCACTCACACTGCTTTAAAATCTCACGTGACTCCGTAGCGACCAATGACCAATGACGAAACAGAATACCTAAATTAAACGAGGCTTACCTGTAAGGTGAAGTTTGATTGGGATTCTGTGAGTCATTGGTCGGGAGCGAAGGAGTCATGTGCCCACCCATGTGTTATTAACCCGCCCATGACTGGGTGTAAGTGCTCACATCTGTTAAAGACTGATCTTCCCAGGCTCGTGCGCCTTCTCACATGACTCCTTCGCTCCCGACCAATGACTCACAGAATCCCAATCCTTCACCTTACAGGTAAGCCTCGTTTAATTTAGGTATTTTACCGGATACATGTGTGGTACTGACCAGGTAAAAACGGATGGATTTTGTCTTAAATAAGACCAATTTTCAAGTGCTCCACCCCTTCTTCTCCCCCCCCCCCACACACCACCCCCCAACTCTCACGCGTATGACTATCCGAGGGACCCGTCATTATATTCATGGTCTCCTCCTCCGGCTTAGGCTCTGTAGAATTCTAATGATCCCCTCTCAAGTTGGAAGTCAAGTTCCTATAGCCCCCCCTTCTTTATACTCTTATACTCAGTTAGTGACACCTGATCCACCCTACGTTCCCCTGAAAAACATGCATGCGATCCCCCTAATTCTCAACCTCTGCCCCCCACCCCCGGTGATAAAAAGTTCCTGGCCCATAAAGCTGAAACTGCAGAAAGTAAACAGTTAATCCATGTTTGATACCGGCTTATTTCTCACCTCACCTCTTGATAGTTTATAGTTTAAACCACTAGACAACATCCCATAGCTTTGAGCTTTAATTTGGGCTGATATCTCAACTCCACAAATATTAAGACTCGTGTATAAATCTTCCCTTTTTAGATGCCTGTTGATGACCATGTTACGATATAATTTATTTCCTCGGTCAGCTATGCAATATAGGGTTCTGGAATTATAATAACTACAAGACTTCGTTACTTAGTAACACCGTGCACAAAGCCCTACAGCAGAGCATTGTTTTCAAGAGTAGTTGTGTTCATCTCTCAAACTGTTCACTGCAGTTATTTCATATGGTATGGTACCATATTTCATATGGTTTGGTACCAAACAAACAACGCGGTGTCAAATTAATGTGAAAAATGAATAATTTGGACAAAATAGCGCCATGCATAGAACAAAAGTGTGACGAATCAGTGTTGTGTGCACAACAAAATGAAGTTGCAAAAGAAATAAAGTATGCAAAAGAATTCAGATCTCATCGTGCGGTGTTTGTTAATCGTTGTGATATTAACAGTGTGATTCAATAATTGAGGAATATCAGTACAGTATGTCTACAGAAAGGGCTTTTGAATCACTCTTGTCACAAAGTTACTCTTCATTTATTCTGACAATAGAATGTAAATGGTCTCAGTATCTATCATACTGATAATGGAGGTTATGAGATATTTGATTCTCATGCAAGAAACGAATATGGTAGAAGCCATTCCTCAGGTACATGTGTACTATCAGAAGTACCATCTGTTCAGGGCTTAGTACAGTATTTTCAGACTATACACTCCCTCAGTGACAATTATGGACTGAGAGGAGTGCAGATAAGTACATATGAAATAATTGCAGTGAACAGTTTGAGAGAACACAACTGCTCTTAAAAACAATGCCCTGCTGTAGGGCTTTGTGGAGTTGAGATATCAGTCCAAATTAAAGCTTAAAGCTACGGGATGTTGTCCAGTGGTTTAAACTAATAATAATAATAATAATAATAATAATAATAATAATTTATTTCTTTTTTAGCGCTACTTACAATAACAGATCAATAGCGCTTTACAACTGATATCTCTAAATATTAAAATCTCATCTAATTAAAAAATAAATAGATAAATAAATAATAATTACATATTACAGTTAAATTGGCTATATAGGATTCATAATTTATCTACCATTAAAAGGTTTGCCTAAAAAGAAAAGTCTTAATTGAATTCTTAAAAAATTTCTACAGATCGAATATTGCGTAGTTGCAATGGAAGCTCATTCCATAGATGCGGTGCAGCTGCCTGAAATGCACGTTTACCCAGGGTTGCCATCATTTTGCCTCTAGGTGGCTCTAATAAAATACCTGAGTTAGATCTAAGATTGTACAAGGACTTGCGTTTGATAACTAAAAGATTGCTAATATATGCGGGTGCGAGGCCATGGATGGCTTTAAAAGTTAAAAGTTAAAGTTAACTATAAAAAAAAACCGTTGGAAAACTTAATTTTCAACAACTACAGTGGAAATACGGGGTTTTTAGAGCATCAGGAGTACGATCTTTAACACTGAACATGTTTTTAATTTTAAAAGAAGTGAAAACTAGTTTGATATTTAGGTCCGATTTACAAAAGCGCTTGGTGAGTTGTCGGAGTTTGAGGTTCGCTATTTTAGAATAATAGCCGACAATAGGGAGTTTAAAGTAACGTGTATTATTGTCATCAATGTTCCGGCTATTTTGAGAGGAGGACCCGTCAAGATACCGCTTGAAAGTTCTTTCAGTAATATGCGAAGGGAAAAGAATTACGTTTTAAAGTGTCGGAAAGTTTCTTAAGATCGTTTTGAAGGCCGGAAGAGGTGTTGTTGATTTTGTAGATACGGTCAATAAGAGTTCGGATAAGGCCAATTTTGTAGCATGATTGAATAAAACTAAAGAAATTTGTTAGGAAACCAGTGTAGGTTTTTTTATGAAAAACTGAAAAAACACAATCATTCGAAGAGTTGTCGATAAATATATCAAGAAAGGAGAGTTTACCATCATTCTCTTTTTTGAAAGTGAATTTTATGTTGGGGGGCTGTGAATTAATGTAATCAAAAAATGACATAGCATCCTGTTCATTGTGGAAGACACAGAAGACACACTACGACCTTATGGAAATATCATACACGACTTAACAAGTAAATACCAAGGATGGGTTTCCCTACAAGACCTTCGCCAACTGGAAAAACTCTCTATCAAGAAACACAAAGCTGAATTGGATTTGTCCTTTCTTCGTTCATGTAAGTCCTTTAATGTTTTCCCGAAATTTATCTGTTTCCCTTTACCCAACACCAACCATCATGATGTTGTCGGTATCCGTAAACGCCTACTTCGCACTGCCATCTCCAAACGTCAAAAAGAACTCAACAAACTAACCCGTGATTGTGACGAGTCAACTGAACTCGTAAAAAACTCTCTGAATTCTGTTGATTAGTACCTTCTACAAAAATTTTTAAAGAAAAATGTCGACTAGAACATCTCCAAAGTTATTTCAATTCAACTCATCGAAAGAAACTTAAAAACCTAACTAAGGATGGCATAAGCATGCCGAAACATGTCTCTCAAAAAAGTTGTCTATTTCTTACAATATTTATCTAACTAAGAATACCGTATTACCCTTCTCACCGAATGAAACTGTAAACAATCTTTCTTCGCTTAATCTGAGTGATGATGAACTTGAACTTCTAAAGAATGGGCTAGGTTTCTCTATCAAACCTCCTCATCTCAACAAGACGAATATTCTGGCTTCCTTCGAAAAGATCCACTACACCATGAAGAACAAACTTATGGACGAAAACTCCGCTACGCACCTAAAAACTGAAATCGCTCATCTGGCTCAAAACTACATCTCTTCCTACCGTCCTTCAAGAAATGCCTAAAGAAACACCGTTGATATACTTAATAATAAATCTAAATTCAAACTACTAGACAAAGATCCCACTTTATTAAGAGAAGGCAGACTTAAACGTTTCATTAGTTTACTCAAGAAAAAGCATTCTATTGATAATGATACCGATACTAGGATTTTCCCAAGGGTTCACAACCAGAAAAATTTTATGGCCTTCCCAAATTACATAAGAAACGTGAAAATCACATTCAACCACCTCTTAGACCTATTGTATCTTCTATTAGAGCTTATAATTATAATTTAGCCAAGTATTTAAGTTCTCTTCTTACTCCACTTTTACCTAGCAAGTATTCGGTCACAGATTCATTCTCTTTTGTTGAAGAGCTCAGGAGTTCCGATCTTAACAACAAGTTTCTCATTTCCTTTGATGTTGAAAGTCTTCTTGCTATATCAGCGAAACTGTTCGTCATTTTTCCACACGCGTCCGTGAACATCTCTCATCAGACAAGTGCTCACATATCTTCAAACAGTTACAAAACTCAGAAAGTTGTCGTCAACCTTGCTCTGCGGATTGTTTTGAAATCCTTGATTCCGCCCCTACTAAATTTCAACTTAAACTTAAGGAGGCTATGCACATAAACTGGGAAAAGGCTAATTTAAACCAACAAGTTCATCACGTCAACATGACGCTTACGCTTTAGGCTTTATATTCTTTCCAACACTTTGTTACTCACTCAAATATGTAATTTTTGTCACTTAATCATAATTAATTATGCATGTTTCGCCTAGTTGTTATATAGCCCTAACGGTTTTTCAAATATTCTGTAACTGAAGATGATGTTCGTAACATCGAAACATGTCTTTGAAATTAAAAAATGTCGTACTCTTCTTGAAGATTACTTTGTAATTGCTTAATGTATTACTTTTTATATTCCTTTTACCCTTTTTGCAAATCTTAAATACAGTATGCTAGCTTTTAATAAATATTTTCCTCGTGAAATCCTGTGGTAGTGACCATCTCAAAAGCAATTGCTACTAAGGTCACTACACACTTCTCCCTTTCTTACAATATGCAAAACTCTGTTCTCTCTATTTTCTCCTATTTATTTTATCTCACTTGTAGTTAATGATATAAATAGTGCAAAATAAAGATGATTATGATGATGATGAGGTATGCTATGTCTACAATGTCTTCACGATGAAATATACTTCCTTGCATTGTTGTAGAATTGGTGTCTCTCGGAAGGTAAAAAAAAATTTATGCTACGCCCACAAACCGGGACCTTGGTACCTCCTTAGTTTAAGTTTCTTTTCCTTGTACTCCCCCCTCCCCACCCTTGGGAAGGGGGGAATCCTTAAATAAAAAAGGGTCTGGGGTGCTTATTGTACCTTTTAGGGGTTAAAAAAGGTGGGTTTGGTATCTCTTAGGCTGTTCAGCCTCGAAAGGACCACAGTAGCAGCTTCTGTGATACCTTTTAGGGCATTGTACCAAAAATATATGAGTGCATTGTTGTAGAATTGGTGTCTCTCGGAAGGTAAAAAAAAAATTTATGCTACGCCCACAAACCGGGACCTTGGTACCTCCTTAGTTTAAGTTTCTTTTAGAATCACTGCGCACCACGAATGGTCAACACTCATAACAGCACGTCTCCCTGTAGCCTGACTTACGATCTTGGATCGTCTTGTTCAAGGTAAATACGAGTAAACGTTTGTAGATCCTGTGTAAGGGAGAGTTTATCATTGGTGTCATCAGCATTACGATTATCATATCGATTGTTTTTATCTTTTTTATTTTTTTGAGTCACCTTAAAATTGTTTATCTCCCATTCCTTGCTGAGAAAAATTAATTCCATGTTTCGTGCGCGGTAATTAATACCAGGTTAAGAGCCTCTCGATTTATAAGAGCTTAAGGTTGTCACATATCACTAGGCTTAAATACTAATCTTTTCCGGTCATGTTAAAACATAGACTGCAGACTGCGTAAACTGTGCAGACGGGGGAATTTTTGGTTACTTACTACTTCA
This sequence comes from Stylophora pistillata, assembly GCF_964205215.1. Lineage (NCBI taxonomy): Eukaryota > Metazoa > Cnidaria > Anthozoa > Scleractinia > Pocilloporidae > Stylophora > Stylophora pistillata. The sequence goes on along the minus strand of NC_142526.1, from coordinate 7,852,132 downwards.
CCCTTTGATACAGTACACCCATGCGATTATATATATATTTACTTATTGTTACAACAGGGAATGTTTACGTGGCCAACAGATAAGTGCCGACTGCTTGTTTTACTCTACACTTGACCGGTGTTCGGATCCTCAAAGAAGAGTGATTCGCTCACACTCTAGTCCTGATTACATGTAACTTTATTTGCTAAATCAAAGTGCTTAATATACATATTGGTGGCTAGTTTTTACGTGATTAGATATGCGTGGGAAGGCATGTAGTTTTCTTTCTAGTAAATACCTTAATTCGAACGTGAGCATAATGCTTTGTTCTACCCTATTTACCTACGTAAATCCTGCTCAGTATTAAGACTACACTTTGCATATTTTTGCATGTTGCAAGGATCATATTTCTCCTTTACAATATTAAACCTAGCAATTGATCTATTCTTAAACCACAGGGGGCCCATACAATCTGTTTTTGTAGCCGACTGTTGTTTTATAGTGGAGCCGACTGTTGTTTTATAGTGAATGTACCAGATTTACCGTTTGCCTCACCTATAGTGATATATTGCTTGACTATGTTTATAAATCGATGATAAATAAACGTTGAACTACTTTACCTGTCGCGATATTGAATAAGTCTGAGTTCCAATGAATATATGAAGTTCATTTATTTTTGAACTGCGATATTAGATACGTATGATGGACGATCCTCGCAGTAGATAGCGCTATTTAGGCAATAGCGAAAATCAAACCTGAAAAAAGTCAGGCCTGTACGGGATTCGAACCACTGAGAGCGCTGCACTAGTATATACTAGAGCGCTGTATATACACTAGAGCGCTGCACTACTATAGCAGAGGTCAGTGGTTCGAATCCCGTACAGGCCTGATTTTTTTCAGGTCTGATTTTCGCTATTGCCTAAATAGCACTATCTACTGCGAGGATCGTCCATCATACGTAAGTCTGAGTTCGTCGTTAATGTTGTTGTTGGCTTGACTTCGCGAACGAAGATTAAAAAGGTTGTTCATGTTGACGTCGGCTGCAGGCCCGTTCGTGGCTGACCAGACCGATGCGGGAAAGGCAGATCCGCGGGCAGTATCGTCGTTAATGTGACGTATAAAAGAAAGACAAGGGTGGAAACCATGTTTTGAAAGGGTTCAAGCGCCCGAGCGATTTTCCCCCCGAAAATCGCATCGCTCCGCTGTCAACTGTTATAGCTCGAATATACTAAGTAGAACGACTTAATATTCGGGAAAAATTTACTGCCGGACACGGAGTATTTACGACTTCGTGTCCGGAAGCTCGTGGAAAACACTACACGGCAGTTTCAAAACTGGTAATCGTACTCTTTAACCATGTAAACAACAAGAACACCGCCTAGGATGGTATAGCTCGAATATATTGAGTGTAATGACTTAATTTTTTTAACTTTTCATTAAAGCTACTGAAAAGCATAATCACGATACGAGGTTCTCTTCTTTCGGCAATTTTTATATTAATCCATCGAGACTGAATCAAGCCAGGGCTCTTTTGCTAGCTTCGGAGCTAAACTTTGGAACTCCATTTGCGATGCTCTTCGTCAACTCCCGAAGAGAGCTTTCAAAAAACTCTTTAGGGACATGTTATTTTTGTTCCTAGAGGCTGAGGATTACTATGTTGAATAGCCCCTTCTATTTCAAAAAATTACTAATTATAAACTGGCTTTATAATTTATATTCTACGTTGTAGTGTTACTATTTTCTTATGTTTAATGATGCAGATGTATATACGAGTTTTAAGTGGCTGTATTTTTCTGGAAATGTTATTAATTTATGTTTAAGCTTTATTTGTACTATATCACCACTGCTGTACCTCTAATTCTCGCCCTCCTCGACTAGCTCCTGCTATTTGCGGGCGTGAACGGTCTTCATGAACATGAAAGTGTAAATTAGATCAATATTAATTAGATTAATTTGTCATTTGTCATTTGTCATTTCCTATCAAGCTTTCTTCTTATTAAGCTTCAATAAACTTCAAACTTCAAACTTCAAAAAAAAAAAAAAAAATATTCGGGAAAATATTCGACTGCCGGACACGGAGTATTGTCAATTTCCTGTCCGGAAGCTCGCGGCGAGCTTCAAAGTTATGAATACCGGCAACCAGTTGCCGAGCTCACAAAAACTTACACTACGGTGGAAATAGTGAAGTTTTCAGCCATATAAAGAAGGATTTGTTATTGAAAATTAAAAAAGAAATTGACTGCCGGATACGGAGTATTTTGAAAACACAGTCCGGCTGCCGGAAGTAGAGACACAACGTTCATTATTCCGTTTTAAATGGAAAACAAAACAAATTTTGCAATATCCTTTCTTAACAAATGCGAGTTTGCATTTTCGAAGTTGTAATTTACAGTTTATCAAGGGAAATATCAACAATCTTTCTCACAAGTTTAAGATGAATATTTTGTTTTAATTTTACCGTCTGTGGTTGAATTAGAATTAAAGTCTCATACATTTTTACGATTTCTTGTTTAATGAAAATTATGTTTATTTTTATGGCAACATTTACACTTCTCCATTTCCGTTAATAAAACTGTCAATGTTTATAATCCTGCATCCAACAATGATTTCATTTTCCTTTTCATCTTCCAGTGAGTTGCTTAGGAAAGTTTCCGGTCATTTCATTTTATCTACATTTTTATTTACATTTTTATTTACATTTTTATTTACATTTTTATTTACATTTTTATTTACATTTTCATTTTTATTTACCAAAAGTCTGTTAAAATCTTTTAATAAGAAAATAGCAGTCCTCAGAAGAATTAAATTCTTGCCATAATTCCTTCTACAGACCATTTATTTTAGGACTATACTTCCAAGTGTCTTATATGGAATACTAGTATGGGGTTCCTGCCCACCTGCACAAATGGATGATCTTGAGCATGCTCATACACGAGCTTCTAAACTTATTTTTAAACTTTCAAAGAATTCGAATGCTGATCAATTAAATAAATTGAAAGGCTGGAACAATTTATCTTTTTACTATACTAAGAGACTGTTAGTAGAAGCGTATAAATCCTACCATAGATGCAATACCAATGTTTTAAGAGCCCATGACTGTAAATATCGAGAATCGCTGGCCAAGCTGAAAAATCGAAAATTCTGATAATTTTCCTGGAAAACCCTTTTAGGGAGATAAATTAGAAAAAAATATTTCAAAGTCTGAAAAATCAAATTTTTCCGAGAAAATAGGGAAAAACGAAAATTCGGGTTTTTAGCCAATTAATTATGCAAAAAATAGAGTAAAATTGAGCAGCTTTAGTGTGCTAGCACTGAAGGAGGATGTTTCGTAAGAAATCGGGGATGTTTTTACTTGAAAATATAATTCATTTGATTTTTATTTATGGCACTTTTAGGAGCTTTGGTTTAATTTTAAAAATTACAAGATATTTTAACAAAGTACTCTCAAACACTTGTTGCGAAAAGCGAAAATTCGAGCAACTTCAAGCCTTCAAAACGCGTCTTGGTATGTGAGAAATCATGTCAAAATGCATGCTGGCACAAATTTTGGTCCTTATACTAAAATAATATGAAATAAAAGATTTGGGTAATTCAGAAAAGTGCCGGAAAAATACAAGAGTTACGACGCAATGTGGCCAAGGTCATGAATTTGCATGATACAAATCAGTTCTAGAAATCGTACTTGAGAGCTACGAAGTAAACAAGATAGTCAAAGATGGTTAAAACAATTATTTGATATGGAAATGATATGAAATTATACAATAAAAATTCCACAAACATTGCTGAAGAGAGCTGTAAATTGATGTGTAGATACGAAATTTTCTGTTAATTTGAATTGCACAAGACTTTGTTATTGTTGACTCGCTATTTCAACAGCACTACCTACACCTAACTATAGATAAGCGCCGCTGTATATTTCACCATTTTTGTTGACTAGGTGTTTATTATCGACATTATTCTTAGTTGAATAGCTACGTTTTCTGCAACTGCGATAATAAATATTTCTTTTGAAATATCTTGCATATCTTGAAAAATGTTGTGCGAGTAAACAAACAAAGTCACGCAACACCGCAAGCCTCTGCTGTGTAGTTTTTCACCTAAGATAACAGCCCAACCATTTTTTATGCTATTTACTCTTATCTTTTTCGGAAAAAGGACCACATTTCTGTCACAAAAATTGATAAAAAGGACTTATGTCACGGTAAGAATTATACCGTGTGGCAGTCTGGGCGATAATTCTCTATGATGTAATCACGGTCTTTTTCTTAAAGGTAAACACGTGCGAGGTTTTTCACAGAGCATAAAAAGGAAACGATATCATTCTGTAGCTTTGCTTCTCTTCTTGGGGGGGGGGGGGGGGGGGCTGTGGTGCAAGTTCTGGGATTCGTGTTGTGACTAGTATTAGACAGTCTCAGGGAACGCGAAACTGTTCCCCCACGCAAAAGAAGATTAATGACATCAGTTTACTGAACAACTTCAGATTTTATCCTGGTGGAATGAGGGTGTGGCAGACATTTGATAAAGGCCCCGGCAAATGCATCTCTTTCGAAGGAACAAATGGTAAACTTTAAGTTATATTCTCTTTCCAGTTTCTAGCTATAATGTAGCATGATCTCTCTTTAGTTTTGAGACTGAAAAATTCAGCGAGGGAAAGCTTGAAATCAAGATCACTTGAAAACATCAAACCTGGCGCCAGTTTTTGTTATAAAAATTTATTTCAAGTTTTTTTTATTTCGAACGCTATACTGGAAAAAGAAACTTTTACTTCATTTAGGTAGCAGTGCACAAGCTGCACCTAACGCTATTTTCGCTGTGGGAAACGCACCAAATCTCGCTCTGGACAATTTTTAGGTGTGTTTGATTTTGTCGTTAATCATCTTTCATGTTATTATTTTCCACAGAACGCCATTACCAAAATATTCCCTCGACGAATTTAAAGAGATCGCCCCAAGGAGAAAACTTAAAGAGCCCACTAAGTGAAGCCTACTGGCCGTGAAGCGAAAGGCGATGTTCAAGTGTTTCCACGTCCAAAAGAGGGTGGCACGCGTGGTTTCCAAAAGCATTTTTCTCTGGAAAAGCATCTCGCGTTCGGAACATACACAAAGACGGTTGAAAGGGAGACATTTCTTGATAAAGCGAAGGTTAAATATGCCGCAAGGCTCGAGGAAGGTTCAAGTTCCGTGCCAACTATTCCTCTACCTCCTGAAACCTGTCCTCGTAGCACTGAAGGCTTCGCTTTCAAACAAGTTAAGAAAGCTTACCGGTTTAACGAAAAGCAACGAGAATATCTGACTGTTAGATTTACCATCAAACAAGAAAGTGGCAAAAAGGTCGACGCGGAAATGGTTGCAACAGAAATGAGAAGAGCAAAGGGATCGAAAGGGAAGCGCTTGTTCAGTGTCTCCGAGTTTTTGGCGACTCAACAAGTAGCTTCATTCTTTCCAGAATGGCACCAAAAGTGAAACAGCAGACAGCCCTCTGCTCACAAGCTGTAACTGAGGAAGATCTGGTTGCTATGGAAGAAGAGTTTAATTTGTCAAATGCTAAGGAGTCTATTTTTGAGCAGTTAGATTAAAATGTAACCTGGGGTTGATCAGTGAAAAAAGACATCTTACATCGCTCTTCTCGAAGACCTTGTTAAATGCTGCTCATGCAATTTAACAGGCAAATGGCAAAAGGCTGTATCAAAAAAATTGAGTTTTATATGAAAGTTGATCTAAAATGGGGGCCACGGAGCATATTTTAGATCGGAGGAGCTATTTTAGTTCACGCGTAGTGTGAGCTCATTGACACCAACTTATCAATGAAGGACCTGGGGCCTCCCCTCCGAGGAGAGCCTCCTTTTGTCTGTTTCTTAGTACGCCTTTCTTGGTTCAGAAAGACTGCTAGATAGGGTGTCCTGGGATATGCTCCCCCCGCAATTTTTTAATTCTGGAGCTTCTGAAATCACCGGAAACGTGCTTCAGTCCTTGGAAAAATTTGTCAACTTCTTTTAATTACAAAGATTAAAATAAATAATAATGATAATAATAAATTGTTCTTGGTTGGGGTACAGCCCACTCAACCCCATAGCTCCGCGGTCCCCGTATTAAAAGCACAAACCGGAAATGAAAAAGTCCCCTTCGAACTGCACTTGGCAGTCAGCCTGAAGTCAAACAGGATCAGGCCGGCGAGATGTTGTTCGATAAAGACTCATTAAAGAGTTTATACAAATAATTTAAAACGAGATATATAGGACTGGTTGCTTTAGAATGGAGTTTTGACTAAATAATAGATCGTGTCCGCTTTACTCGGCAACTTCACCTTTGATCCAACGTGACAATTGTCACGCAATTGAAACATTTTGCTTTTCCTCAAGACAGTATCGAGATAAAAAACAAAAACCTCATTGGCTTGAAAAAGAATTAAACGCTATTAAATACTGGTCATTATTCTTGTACATTTTATGTTGAGGCCGTTAAAAGAGCCCTTCCTACACCAGAACCGTTAGGCGGTACGATTTCTACAACTGATTTGCATCATGCAAATTCGTGACCTCTGGCCACAGTGTGTCGCAAAGCTTTATGTTTTGCCGGCACGTTTCTGAATTACCCAAATTTTTTATTACATATTATTTTAGTATAAGGACCAAACTTTGTGCCAGCATGTAGTTTGACATGATGCCACACATACCAAGACACGTTTTGAAGGTTTGAAGCTGGTCGATTTTTCGCTTTTTGCAACAAGCATTTGACAGCACTTGGTTAAAAAATCATGTAAATTTTAAAATTAAACCAAAGCTCCTTAAAATGCCACATATAAAAGTCACATTAATTATACTTTGAAGTAAAAACACTCCCGATTTCTTACGAAACATCCTCCTTTAGTACTAGCACGCTAAAGTTGCTCAATTTTACTGTATTGTTTGCATAATTAATTAGGTAAAAACCCGAATTTTCGTTTTTCCCCATTTCCTCGGACACATTTTATTTTTCAAACTTTGAAATATTTTTTTTGAACATATCTCCCTAAAGGAGTTTTCCAGGCAAATTATCAGAATTTTCGATTGTTTTAGCCTGGCCAGCAATTCTCGATATTTACAGTCACGGCCTCTTAAATGATCTAGTATTGTGAAAACAATCATCTCACAGCCTGAGGAAATCAATGAATATTGAATTTCCAAGTCCTAAAACAGAAATTGACAGGCTGACTTTTAAGCATAGAGCTGCCATTGCATGGCACTCACTTCCTGATTCGATAAAAAGGTCTTCTAGCTTAGAATGTTTTAAAAAAAGACCTACATCTAGCAAGGACTTAATTAATTCCATAAGCTATAATAAGCAATCTTCCATGATAAGAAATAGGAGTGGGGAATTTCTTTGTTAATCTTAAATTGTAGTATGTATGTAGGTAGGTAGGTAGGTAGGTAGGTAGGTAGGTATGTATTTATTAGGAATCAAATTCAATGCGAAACAAATCGTAGCCCTCAGAGGTATCCACTTAAATTTTTCGCGGAACAAAGTAAGATCTACCGAATGCACTCGACGCGACTTCATTGATGGGGTGTCAACTTCACCATCCTCCTTTCGCTCGTTAAAAAAATTTTTTTGGACCACTTTCGGCAAGAGTCCTGCCATCCGAACATTATCCTACCTGCTTTCAAGAAGTAACCTTTCCATTTTTGTTTCTCAAACAACCACTTCCGCTCGAAACGATAGAGGTGCCGACAACTTTGAAACGCTCACGGCCATGTTTGTTTACAACTCGCCCGCGGATGTGATTGCGCGCGCCCTCGCTTATTTCTCTCGCGAGTAATTAGCTTGCGTGTACCTTGGAATCAATTCTCCGAGTGGTTAAGAATAGAATATTCAATGATGATAACACCCCAACCAAGTTATGGGAAAAATACCTTATGTGGCTGCAGCATATCCTAAATATGCTTTTGTTTGCAAAGATAAGTTGGTCGATGAGGTAAACGGATAGAATGACAGCTGCCCTTAGTGAAGAGGGATGGTAACAGAGAAAGTAAAAATGAGGTTTTCATTTATTTACAAAGAAGTATTATACCTTAATTTGTGTAAAACGTTCCGCTGCTGTCACAGACACCTGATTGCAAATCACCTTTGACTTTACAACTTGTATAAGCCCTGGCTTTAAGGAGAGTTTATCCAGACTGCTAGATTAGACAACATTCTGTTATGTAGGGGTTAATGTCTCCCATTTTCAAAAAAAGAATAAGTTCTTCTGTATTTAAATTTCAGAAATTAAAAATGACATCCCTGCTGGTCGTCAACAAAGTTCTGTGCCAGTAGAGTGAAAAGAAAAGGGGACTTCAAGATGAAGTTATGACCATTTGGAGGTAGGAGTCTATAAACACTGCTACTTTGGAGCAAAAATACTACAGAACTGCTAAAACTACTGAACCCATTTGCTTATAAAGTCCAGATACTAACCTTCAAATACTTTGGGGTTGTATTTAATTTCCCTCTATTTTTCCGTTTTTGTGATTGAGCAGAATTTTTTTTAACCCTGCTGTAGTCAAACCACAAGGTAAATGCTGCATATGGAATGGTTGATTTTTTTTTTTCCCTGATGGTTGAACACCCCACAGGTACATTTGTGATGTGCACAGATACTTTGGGAGTCGTGTAGTATTTTTTCAAGGCTTGAAGAGAAAACAAATTATAAGCATTGAGCAAATTTCCCACTTCCATTTTAGAAAAACATCCTACTTATGTACAAATAACATTTGAGTAAAATTAAATGAGGGGAAAATGACCAACTGAACATGGCAGACTAGCCAGTAATTTTGATGCTCCTTTGCACTTTGGCTTGTTTTTAATATGGTTGTAAAATTTGTTTTTGTTGCAGAGAGAGGCTGATGTTGATTCGGTAGTAATAGATTACATCCAGCTGCCAATTGGTGTTCTTGGAGATATTTATGACATTGATCTCCTGTATATAGTCACAGAGGGGAGTATTATTTTTCAGCTCCCACAAGAAGGAGTTATTGATGCTGTCATTGGGTTTCTTGGCTCATTTTATATTTTTAATGTCTCTTACAATCAGTCAAAGGCAATTTTTATTTTTTAGAGCAACTATTGCTTGAAATTGGGTGCAGGCAGACTCTTGTTACTGTTTCCTCCTTTTTCAATCACTTAATTGGCAAATGCCTGAGGTAGTGACATGATGAAAGATAATATTTTAATAATGTAAAATAGGATGTAATTTCACATCCACTGAAAGAATACTCAATGTGCTCTAAGACTCTTTGTTTTTCTGATGCAGAAATCAAACAAAATCTATATTCTTGTACAGGAGCAGGACCACTTATTGCTGTTGTGTTATTTTAATAATTTTCTGTACTTCAAAAACTTCAGTCAATCTTGATTATAAGCTGCCTCACACCACATTTGTTGAGTCATTGAAAAGGGATGCTTTACTTACAAGTGTCTCTTGTGTGTAATTTCTTGCAATGATTGCAATTTTGGAAAGTATACTGATTTAGTGAAGAGATATATTTAGAAAATGGTTGCATTAAAGTTAAAAATGTGTATATTTATTCTTTCAAATGATGTTTGTCCATTTATACCACAATTAAGATTCTTTATAACTTTAAAATCATGGTCTGTTTTTAAAAAGGTTTTAACAGTAACAATAACAATACTGTTAAAAAGGTTTTAACAGTAACAATACCTAGAATTAAATAAATTAGTATTTGAAAGGTAAAGTATGCAGTGTATATTCATCATCTGACTGTAAGGGGGGAAATCAGTGTGCAGAGGAAAGAGCCTCCACTTCTGAATTTGACTTGCATTGGAGCTGAAATATTGGCTATTTTTTAAGGGGCCATTTGTGAGAGGGCTGAATTTTTGGGGGCTGTTTTGGCCCCCCTTAAATTCGAAAGTGGCCTCAGTATTTTTCAAATTCACCCTTTACATGGTCTAATTTGGCCCTTACAATTGGATTGATTCAGCCCCAAAATGCAGTAAGTCCAAACAAAAACATGTCAGTCCGTAGATATTCCAAGAATTCATTCGTCTCAAAGTAGTGTTCAATATGTACATACACTGCTTTGTACCCTAAGCTATATCTCCTGTCACATACAGTATTCAGGATGTATAATGGCATGAATACTGAAATATAAGAAATCATACCACATGTGTATACGGTCCTGGTATTTTCTTAGCATACCCTGATGTGTACTGATCATGATACGGACCTTACACATCCTTATATCCACCGTGTACAATTGGGCATGCTGACTGTATACGCCCCAAAGAAGGGTCCTTATACAGAACATTTTATGCAGTGTTACATGTAGAGAGAATAAGGTAACTTGAAGAATCGGCAAGGATTCCACGAACACAAGATTTGACATGAGCTGACAGATCTGAAACGGATGCCCGTGGACTGAAACTTGGTTATAATTAGTCTGAAGTATCGTTAACTTTCCATCTCAGCAAGAAAAGAGAATTTTTGCGCGGATACCCCAGGCTGCAGATATTTAGTTCTGCGCTTGTCACAAGCCAAAAGAATTGATCCTTCACTGCTCATCGTTTCAAGTCGTATTCGCATGATCTGACCACTCTGGTAAGCAAAACTTTTCTTCCAGAAGACCGACGGTCAGTCAAGAGATCAGTTATATGCTTTCTTCAAGAAATCAACTTCAACTTCTGTAATAGAGATGCGACTAAGAGAATTTATTCTGCACGACCGTGAATATCTTAAACCATTACCTAACAATAGCACAGGAGTAACTTTATTGTAGCTGCTAAAAAACCATTACTCCTTCGAATGTCTCAATTAACTCTACGAAATAACCAAACGTTGAGACATAAAATTGTCGGCGCAGCGTTTGCGGCATCGCACTTAAGCGGTAACACAGTCAACTTCGAAGTTTACGACAGAAAAATTAAATTAAGGCAAATAACTTAAACTACCTGAGCCAATCACTGACTTGTTTACCTGTAATTGCAAATTTTCCACCGCTGGAGCTCCTTATTACGTCCAATCAGGCAGGCGTCGTACTACGTAATTAACAAAACCAATTAGATACAATGAATATATGAAGTTCATATATTTTGAACTGCGGTGTTAAATACGTATGATTTTCGCTATTGCATAAATAGCGCTATCTACTGCGAAGGATCGTGCATCATACGAAAAACCAATTAGCTTCGCTATGCAAATGTATCTTCTGTTGTTTTGTCTTAGACGGCAGGCTAATTAAGCGTTAAGGGAACGGCGGTAAAAATGGGTTTGAATGAGCTCTAGTCGACTTTCCCTTCTGAAAGCTCACTGCTGATTAGAAAACAAATCTAGCTCCATTTGAGCGAGACTTCAGCCGGCCACTCATTTACATGTCATTAAATAAGAATAGCATCTATCGTGTTTAGAATAGCGTCTATCATGTTCAAAGCCTCCCAACACATGTAAATGAGGTGGACGGGTAGAGGTGGTTTGCAATCAATCTCCAGAGACACAGGTAACAATGGTAACAGGAACAAATGCTGGTGGACGAACAAACGGAGCTAATGATATTTCTATTGTTTACGTCCACCAACATTGCGGCAATGACGTAACGCGCAAACCACCTATTCTGAAGTTGTTCTAACAGTAGGCTTTTCTCAAAATGCGAAGAGAAAACGAAGTCATTTTGTTTTATTTTTTCTTTGTAGAATTACATGACAAAAGCGTGCTAATTAAGTTCCTTCCCTATTTTTCTTGGCCATTGTCACCGCTTTATTCTAAAAGAACTGCACAGAAAACCATAACGCAGCCAAAGATTTAACAAATAAATTTTTATTATTTTTAACTCGCGATCCATAAACAATGACGTTAAATACATACGGGGAAGAAAAAGATACTTGCAAAGTCAACTAAATGGGCTGAACTGTTACGGTAAAACCGCTATCATTCTGTAAAAATTAAAAGAAGTTACGAGCTATTTGTAAATGGTTTCCAGGGGGTTAAAGCTTCCCCTAGAAAATTTCATTGCTGTGAAAAAGGTTATTGACACTAGTACTAATGTCATGCAAATAGCAGCCTGGCATCTTTTCATTTCATTGTTTAAGTTTTTAAAGCACGCAGATTCAATGGCCTCTCGCTGTAAAATTAAATTAATGATTCAAATATCAAGTTTGGTTGGTCACAAACCAATTCTGAGCGTAAAGTGTTAAAGGAAAATTGTGTGAAACGATTGTTACCACTGAGGTAAAATAAGCTAAGACAAGATTTAACCTTTCATAGGTTAAAGGAAACAAAAGTAGCGAGAGGGAGAACTTTTCAACCACAAGTTAATTTAGTAAAGGTTTTCCGTTGATTTACCAGTTTTGCTTAGAGCTTTTTTAAAAAGCTGATTAACACCGCTACCTATTGGCTTGTTTAGATTTTTGAAATCCTGCAAGACAACTTAACTCTTGCAACTTGAAAGGAAGATCGGCCTGAGCGTTCAAACATTTGCACATCTGAGTTCCAGATATGCAACGTACGTATGTAAGAACCGGGCTCAAAGGAAGCGGCGATGCGGTCTCAGTCTTTTTCCAAACTGTAGCACGTAACTTTCTTTTTGACTCAAGAATGTCGCTTCATTTCGTTCAATAATAAACCAATCCAAGCTTTTTCGATGCGTTAGTTATGTCTGCTGGAAACTGAATAAGAACGTACAACCCATCATAACTCACGAGTGATTCCAAATGGTGTGCATTATTTCGGCCCTACCTCAGCAAAGCAACTCTCGAAATAAAAAAAACTTGCGCGTTCTGGGAACACGAACCCTGACGGCCAATTCTGACACCACCGACAATTTGTGAAATTGTTAAGAAAAATATAAAGTCATTTTTACCCGATTTTTCCAAGGCATTGTCGTCCGGTCTCCTTTTAAGGTCCCTAATTTCAACCTTGTCGTCGCATTTGACTTAGAATCTAAACTATACCTACGTTAGTTCCCTCAGGAACGATTCCTATCTGACAAACCCGACCATTCTCCTTTCAATGCTGGTTGCAGGTAGTTCTCGCCGTAATTGAAACTCAGCATTTTATTCACATCTTTCACGGTCACGAATTCTTCATTGTTGATCGTAACAAGGGAAGATCCTTCCATTAGAGCGTGACCTGCCTCGTAAAAATCCACATAGCCTCGTTTTCTCCAATGATGAGACACTGGCAACATTCCCTTCACCGCTTCTTCCAATTCTCTGCTGAACAATGCTTTGCCCTCTAAGTCCTCAGGCCCGTCAAAATAAGGGGCTGTATTTACGTCTATGTATGGGGGCACAAGAATATGTCCCCTGGGCATGTTCATGAAAGACATCCCGGCATAGTATTGGTTTTCGAGAACTTTTACTAGGGTAGAATACGTTGAAGCATTCTTATACACAGCAGTAGGTAGTGCAATATCTATGTCGTATGTCCATGGTATGATCGCTTTACTCCTGACAGCCCCTAACAAGGTGCCGTCAACAATACGGTATTCAAGCCCCAGTTTGTTCAGCCCCATTACAAAATCGCTCAGCATTTTCCATAAAACGGCGCTGCAACAAATCGGTGCAGCTACGTCGGGCAGACCTCGTGGCTCCACATAAGGTTTCTCTGGGCACATCTTCCAGTTTGCGACGCAAGCTGTCCATTCTATTCTATTCTCACTTACGATCCGAAGTACCGCATGTTTATTGGCAAAATTTGTATATTCAGGAACCTCGTTTGAGCCCTCAAGTTTTCCCCGATCCGCGCGCGTGATTCTGGGTGTCCATGCGCAAAAACCAAGCTTTGCTATCTTCAGATCGCCCTTCGATCGTAGAAAAAATTCCAACAACGATAATTTCCCAAAACCGTCCATTAATCCTCCTATTTTTTGAAACACATCCTTTCTAATCACAATTGGACCTTGGGCGACATTACAGGTTTGTACAAACGTATCACTTGTCCCAGTTTCACTGTCCGAGTCAAGCTGACCAGATTTTTGTAATGCGACGTTTTTCACAGGGCCTGCATTTCTAATGTGAACGCTCCACATCTTTTTCAAAAAACGACACCAAGACTGATCTAATTGCAAATTCTCAGAAGCTTTGATTTTATGGTTTTCCTGCTGTTGCATACAAGTTGCACCATGAAACTGCTTCCCTGAACGAAGAAATTCACGCAACTTACTTACGGAATATTTGTTTTCCTCCTCCAATTCACGATCAATATCCTTCTCTTGGGTTGAATGCGGCAAAATTAATATGTAGAGAGTCTTGTTATTCACCGCACTGGAATAGGTCATATCCGAATGAATGACAGCCACTGAATCTCTCCAAGAGGACGTCTCATTTGAATTAGAAACGTTAAACTTTGCTGTGTTCGAAATCCTGAGTGTTTGCGTTTTCACTTTGGAGTCATTGCGTTTCAAGTGTTCCCTCCATTTGAAGTTGAAATTGATTAAACTCAAATAAAAAAGAGACGAAGAAAGTATCAGAAACGACAAACATAGAAAGTATTTTGGCTTCCATCCCATTGTGCGAGAAGCGACTTTCTAAATGTAAATAGAGGATTTGCAACCACGCAAACCGGTCAGCGTAAAACTCAGACTGCGGACGGTAAGTACTTGGTGTAATCCTTAATGTATGTTAATGAATGCAAATGACCATGTATTCTCATATGTTCTTCTGTATTGATGCATGTATGAAGGATTGCACCAAGTACCTACCCTGCGGACTGAAAACCGGGAGTAAAACGCAGACTGGGGGTAAAATGAAGACTGCGGACTGCAGACCAGGGGTAAAATGCAGACTGCAGACCATAGTTAAAATGCAGACTGAGGGTAACATGAAATATTAATAATAATAAACAAGACTTGGAAGTGTTCCTACCTGTAACTGTAATTTTTTTTTTCAAAATCCCGAAAACTCAAACCAAAAGGCGTTTATTCGCCTTAGTCAAACATATTATCAACCTCGAGTTCTTGAACTCCCCATTTTGTTGAACAAAGTTTCCCAAAAGCGCCCAAACTGATCGTAACGCTATGCATCATATCTTTGTTTACATGTCGGTCATTTTGAATTGTTCTTTCGCGAATAGGTCTGGGATCGAGTAACTCTTTCAGCGTTCAAATTCTTCATATGGCCTTGGAATTGTTTGGAAGACAAGGCAAGCAAAACACGACAGCACAACAACAAGGCAAGGTAAACTTGTGGGTATCGAGCATAGTTTCGCGGAATTTGCTCTCCGCACACGCTGGTTCAACAAACGAGGACTGTATGCTTTCTTTTAAAGTGCCACTACGACCAAAGTTTTTGTCGCTGGTTTTGACATTTTTTAGCGCCAATCAAGTTAATATGGTTAGAATTGTACTGTGCCATAGTTTTTAGGTCGATGGAAGCGAAATACGCCTTGATATAGCTGGCCGAAATTCACGAAAAACCCGTTCGCCATTACTCAGCTCGCAACCGAGAGCCAGCGACTGAACTGAAAAGCGGTTTTACGCATGAGTTGGCCTGTGACGTCATAAGCGCACTTTCGCACCGTGCTTCGTGTGTTGTGAGAGATTCCACAGTGGAAATTCTAGGCGTTTTTAAGATGTATTCATCCTCGAATTCTTCCAAATGGCATATAAATTTAGCCACGTTTTTTAGGTCGAGCTGCGCATACGACATCACACCCGAAAGGCTCCAACTAGTGCCAGCTCTTTTTGCCACACTCGGCCATTTTTGAATTGAGTAATGGCGGGCGACCAAAAACGAAAAACAATGTTGAAATAATCATACTTCCGTGAGAATTTTGCGATTAAACTTGGCATGGTAAGTGTTTCTTACTTCTAGTTTCCAGAAGTGGAAAGAAAAGGCAATGCGAAATTTTGATCATAGTGGCACTTTGAGTTGACTTTTATTCTTCAGCTCACAACATTCACGTTCCACTCTACGATCTAACTGACTTAGCATTATAAGTGTCACTTTTATTGGCTACAGATATCCACACCTAGATACGTAGGTCCGGTGCGGTCGGATAGGGCTTAGTTGTCTATTAATTTCCTAATCGGTTGATCCCACTAATTCCTGTTGCATTGGTCTGTTAGGCGTTAATCTTAACAAGCGGTTTCACTAGCAATTATCTAGTTAATTACATTATTGTTTGTCGATCGTTCTACGCATTCTTTGTCAATATTTCCGGTTACATTCTACCGGTCTCTTTTAGAGGTAAAAAACCAATAACTCATTTAGTGCGCCGCTAATCATGCGAAATATAACAAAACAAGCAAAATCCTAATAATGGTGTAAACGTTCTATAACACATAGTTTGTGAAAGACATTAACGCAAATTATCGAAAATTGCCATGAGATCGTCGTCCTCGTTTTCCGACATTTTATAGCGCCATGTGACTTGGGGACGACGCACGTTTATACTGCGTGAAGCGGCCTTTGTGTGTTTCGTGAGTCCTAACGTGACATTATTTTAGGGGTACGAACACTCTTTATTTCATCCTTAAGACTCGTTTTTTATTATTAATATTTTACCCTCAGTCTGCATTTTACCCCTGGTCTGCAGTCTGCAGTCTGCATTTTACCCCCGGTCTGCAGTCCACAGTCTGCAGTCCGCAGTCTACGTTTTACACTGACCGTCACGCAAACACATAGCGAGGCTGGCGGTGACTCAGCGAAAGCTTCAAACAAACTATTCAGTGAGATTTCACGTGAGAGTAGACTTTCTCTCGTATTTTCGGAAAGATTTCCAAATAACCCCATACATTAATTAAACATTCCATTTCGTAAAGACTAAATATAAATTAATGCATGGTGTTATATGGAAATCTTGCTGTATTTTCTTACTACAGAATGGTTCTGAAGTACAGAGAAAAAAAATATAGTCGCTAGATGATCTACAAAAACTTACAGCCAAAGATCTTCGAGAAATTTTGGAGCAACTTCAGAATACCCGTCCACATCATTTACATATGTCGGGAGGCTTTGAAAAATGAGAAGAATGAGGCATAACACATTAGGCATAACACATTCCATCGGCCAACAACGGGGAGGGCTCAACTGCAGAATACCCTGCCAATCTTTTACATTTCATTCAATAAGAATAGCCTCTATTGTAAAGAACGAAGCAAACACAGTAGAGGCTATTCTTATTCAATGACATGTAAATGATTGGTAGGGTATTCTGCAGTTGCTTCCGGGGAGAATGAAGCAGCACTTCCAGCAGTAGTCTCCCTCGCAGCCGTTTTTTTTATCCTTATTGCTTGTGGTTAGCCCAGTTCGCAGTTCAATTAATATATTATTCATTTTATGTGTGATCATTGTGATTTTACGTACCGCGACCTCGTGGCCGCGTGGATATCTGAGTCGATTTCTTCATATTAGTTCTATAGTTCTGCTCGTTTCTGGTTGTTGCATTTAGCCTGTTTGCCGGGTATTCTGAAGTTTAGCCGCCTGTTTAGTTGTATTTTGTTGCCTCTGAGGGTTTTCATTTGTAAATCGCTAGGGCCTTGTAACGTTTGTTTGTGCAACTGCCTTACCCTAGTCCTTCATTGTTTATTTCAGTTTACGAGATTAATTAATAAATGTGATGCGAAAGTCGCTTCGGTCTCTGTAAAGTTCCACCCGATCTGGTATTTTTCTCCGGTCGCGATTTTCTCGGCAATACATTCGGCCTTGATGTTCGCCTGCCGTTACAAAATGCTATCACAAGGAATCAACGTCAAAGTGGAGGATTTTGGACTTCTTATGTGCAAGGAAAAGCCCTTCCTTGCAGCCAGCCTAGACAGGATCATTACAAATCTGACTGCAGATGAAAAATGGGGAATGGAAATCAAATCCCCTTTAAGCAGAGCAGGTATGACAGTGGAAAATGCCTGCAAAGTCAGACTTTTTTTTGGAAAGACTCAGTGATGGTACCATCAGGCTAAAACGAACACATGACTATTACATTCAAACACAGGTCCAACTATTTGTTAGTCGTAGTCTAGTCTTGAAAGGGATTGTTTTTGTTATCTATTTTGGAGATGAAATACCTTTATTCAGGGAAAACATTTTCTTTGAAAGAAGCCATTGGAACCAAGAGCTTCTTCCAAAGCTTGAATATTTTTTTTCAAAAGGGCTCTTTTCCCTGAAATGGTTACAAAGAGAGTTCAGAGAGGCAAGGTTTTATACCTTGTCCTTCATGGTGGATGGGCACCATATGGTCAAGAAAAATTAATATTTAAAAGAGCCCAATGACACTTACACTACAGACTTTGATTATAATACTTGAGTCCCATATTTGAAATTGTGAAAGAGTTATCCTTTTGAGACCTTAGGGAAGGTACGTTTTTTTATTGGGGGGGGGGGGGTGGGCCGGGGTATTTTAGAAATTTTTTTGCCAAAAAAAGTCGTGGCTCTCCCACTTTCCGGATTGGATTAATGCATGACCCTTCATAAATGCCTAGACAAAAAGGGATCTGACCCTCCCCCCACCTCCTCCAAGACAAAAACAACCGGAAGTGAAAATAACTGACCGGAAGTGTTGCTCACATAACCGTGTCTGCGCACAAAGCAGTTAATTGCGTGGTGTTACACGGTGAAAACTTGAAAATGGGCAAGGATGTGCGAGGAATAGAAAGAGTGAAATGCGCTTGTGGAGAATGCAGGATTTCATGAGGTCAGATGGAGCAACTTGTGGCTATTGTGGCTGTTTACCGACTCGCCATTCTAAAAAGGATGCCCGCTACTCCTCTGACGCTGTTGGTAGCAGATCGGGTGCGGGAACAAGTGAAGGTACAAGTCCAGAGAAGTGGAAAGATGAAGATCTGGGGTGGTTCCTGAACCCAAATGGCGAATATACTGAGTACTCTAATAGCATTTTGTGAGAAAGGTGAGCTTTATATTGAGTATAAGCGAATTTCGTGTAAAGAGAGAAGTGGCAAACTATGTAAATTTTGCGAGAAGGATGAGACTACAAGCGCTCCACTTCCAACTCGACGACCATATCTCGTCTATGGCAAGCTACCAAACTTCCATTATCTCTCTTGGAGTGCAACTCCCACCGATGGCCGTGAGCCAAATGACTTCCAGCCTCGAGCTCAGATTAGGCGATTGTTTGAGGAAAGTGAACTAGTCAGTAGGGACAGTGAGGCTATTAGAAGGTTTTCAGATAAATAAATTGTCCCCGAAAAGCTTGTAGCGGAGTATATTGAGCACCTTGCCCAGATAAAAATGCGCAAGGAGAAGAAGAAAGAGGAGACTGAAACTGGAGCGAATGGAACGGCTGAACCGGGAGTACAATGACATTGACTGGGTTGGACTGTACAACTCCGATAAGCTGTCGTTGTTGAGGGTGGACGAACTATCCTTGTACTTTTCCCATCACAAGATCACCTTCAACGGGAAGAAAGCTGAAAAAGTCGCAATGATAAAAGCGCACATTGGTAGCCTGCTGTACAATTTAATGGGGCGTCAACAACCTCGGAAGCCCCCACTCAGAAATAAACAGCAACAAGTGACCTCGTCAATTTCCAAGGTGGAAACTGACTCTCAAAGTGATGTGGTAGATCGAGTTGTCGGTTCAAGCCCGAGTAGCTCAAGCAACGAATCATCACCGGACACTAATTTTATAACAGAGCCCCGCGTGGAAACATTACCGACGTCAAAATATGGACGAAAGCGGGCACGGGTTGAGAGAGAGACAATTACGTTAGTTGGGACAAGATAGTTTTTTGACATAATATTTCTACACCTGTTTAAAATGATGTAGATTGATTTAGACTGGTAGCTTTGTTTGTATATATAGGTTTTAGGTTTCTGTACACCTCGCGTGTTTGGTAACAAATAATTAAAAGTCAACTAACCGACATGGAGTAGTTTTTTCCTTGCCAAAAAAAAAAAACTGTGACCCTCCCCCGGCTGCGTATCAAACAGGTTTGACCCTCCCCCGGCTGCGTATCAAACAGGTTTGACCCTCCCCAATTTGTAAAATATTTACTAATGACCCTCCCCTCCGAAGCCCCGGCCCACCCACCCCAATAAAAAACGTACCTTCACTTATGATGCTGTTACATGTACATGCAGAACACTAACTCTACCACTTGTTCTTGTCTGCATTCATGAAGAATTATTAAGATCCCAGTCTCTGTAGGGCTTGAGATGACAAGTCAAATTTAATGTAAGAGCAGTTTTCAAAATCAACGTAATCACACTGGCCAATCATAAAAGGCTCAGACTATCCCATAAGCCAATCAAAACTCTAAGCAAATACAACAAATAGACCTCATTGAAAGCATACAATGTGTAATTCCAGAAAATATTCATACTTCTTCCACCAAAGGGATTATTTCTAAGACCCCCCCCCACCCCCCTGAAAATTCCAAATAAGCTTCATACATTTCTTTAAATTTTTTGGCCTTACAGAATCCCCCTCCCTCAGGAAATTCCAATCCTTTCTGTGGGGGGAGTATGGATATTTTCTGGAACTGAACAATATACTGTAATAAGTGGCTTCTGCAAGATAAATTTTAAATGAAACTGAGAGGCCATTTATATTTGTACATACTTATGTCCAAGAAGTTCTGTGTCATGTTCAATACAAAATCAAGTCAAATGTCATTCTTTTCCCGTATTTGATAGTAATTTATCAATGATGACAATAGAGTTCTAGGCCAGTTCTAGCCTACAGAGCAGGCGTTCTATTGGAGTTTGGGCGAAAATTAGACCGCGCGAAAAATGGAGCGAGGCAAAAATTAAGAGGTGGGGGGAGGGTGAGAGGAGAGAAGGGAACACCTGCCAGCACTCATTGATATTTTCAAACACTCATTCGTGGACGAACGAATGCTTCTGATTGGCTTTTCATGCTTAGTCTGATTGACAGACATCAATGTTGCTACATTACACAACCATTGTAGCACTTTCAAAATGGCGGAATCCTTCTCTCCTCTCCCCCTTCCCCCACCTCCTAATTTTTCGCCTAATTTTTCGCTAAACTCAACTAGAATGCCTGCTCTGTAGGCTAGGCCAGTTCTAACAGAAACCATTACTAAGGTTCAGCTGGTGGCAATAAAGGAGGCAAAAAGTTTGTCAATAATCCGCATACAGTTGCTATTTGTGTAGTATATAGGCTCAGAGTATTTGGCAGGGCTCCATCTAGGATATGGTATGTTTTAATTCTTCCAATAGCCTGCTCAACACGAATCCGAACAGAGGCGATGCTCACTGTATCCTCTGTTTCTGCAGCTGTCATCACAGGGGGCCCACACAAGCGGCGTGTCTGGTCGTTTGTTCGCAATATAAAGAAATATATGGGAGAATATTGAAGAGTCGTAATATCGTAAACTTATATCGAGGAATGTCTATGTTAGGCTCAAAATAAATGTAAACCTACCTCACTTGCCGTGTATTGTCGTTTCTGGGGTTCTAAATGGCGAATTTGAGCGATTTGGTAGATTTTGCGTTGACTGTTACTCAACTGTATAAGACGGAGACAAAAAAAAATATAAAGCTCATTTTCGACCGCTCCGCTTTCGAAGCCGATTTTCACCCAGAAATTAGAATCGCCCGGCTTCCAAATCGAACATCAGATAAACCAAAAGATTGACGCTTCTTCTCGTGTCATTCAGTCGAAGATCCATTCAAAATCCAAGCGCTAACCGCCAAAAAACTTTCGAGAAATGCAGCTTTCCAAGCGATCGGCACCGGCGGCACAGATTTGGTGTGCCAGGGAGCAGCCGTCACGCTGTTTGCTCCACACTGATTGGATGATGGTAAGTAATTCCCTGTTTCAAATGCCTCCGTGTGAGAGGGGAGTCAAGGGCATATTCGCGCCGGCAATTCATCTACTGACTTGCCTGGTGTGAGGTTTATATGGCGCGTGACAGAAACCCTACACGACCTCAAACCCCTTTGTTCGCGTAACCCAATGAGCTCTGAGAGGATACTTGTGATTATTTTCGAACAACGGATTGAGCTGAACGGTAAAGAGAAGGAAGGGTTGAACAGGCGATGTTTTCTGCGTTAAGAAAAATGACAATTGAAGGTTACAAAACATCACAGGGTAAATTAACCTTCTCCAAGACTGAACGATATTGAAATGTAACGATAGAACGCATAATTTCTGTTTACCTTGCCATGTTTTCAACTGAGATTGTTCTTTCCAATTATTCATCCAAAAATGAACGCATTTCTTGCAACGATAGCCTACATATATGTTTCATGATACAAACCAAGACAAGATTTCGCAGGCGGGAAGATAGGGGTTTTCGCGGTTTTGTCAACTCAAAGCTCATTGGGTTACGCGAACAAAGAGGTTTGAGGTCGTGTAGGGTTTCCGTCACGCGCCATAAACCTCACACCAGGCTAGTCAGTAGACGAATCGCCGGCGCGAATATGCCCCTGACTCCCCTCTCACAAGAGGCATTTGAAACAGGGCATTGTTTACCATCATCCAATCAGAGTGGAGCAAACAGCGTGACGTTTGCTCCCTGGCACACCAAATCTGTGCCGCGGATGCCGATAATAATAATAATAATAATAATAATAATAATAATAATAATGATAATAATAATAATAATAATAATAATAAGAAGAAGAAGAGAGTTGCAAGAGAGTTGTGACGCTGGAAATGAGCTGCCCATGGGTTAACAATCGGACAAGAAAGGATGAAGAGAAGACATTGAAGTACGGACCCCTTCGCTGGGAACTAAGGCAGCAGTTCCCAGGCTACGAGGTGAAGCAATATAACATCATTATGGATGCCTTCGAGGGTGGTCACGGGAGCTGGATGTCATGATGCGCGAGCTGGTGGGAGGCAGAAGCACAGACGTACTGCCAAAGATGCAGAGGGCAGTGCTCTCGGGCACGCTGAGTATTGCCCGGACTTTCAAGGTGGCAGTTTGAGTTGCTGTTAGAAGGAGGACCGTAGACATAACGGAAAAGCTTTTTAGGATTAGTTAATGTACATTTATTTTTTACTCCATGGCTCACACGTTACGGTTTTCGCCCTGTGTTGCCTGATTAGAATGTAGCATTTAGTTGATTTCTCTGCGATAATAATAATACAGGATTTGTAGTGCGCAAATTCCATGTGGATATACTCAAATGCGCATTGCAGCATATCACTATTTAAATAGTTTAAAACTAAGAGAACAATAATAAATAGGTATATGTGCACGATCCTTCGCAGTAAAGCACTATTTAAGCAATAGTGAAAATCAGACCTGAAAAAAATTCAGGCCTGTACAGGATTCGAACCACTGACCTCTGCGATACTAGTGCAGCGCTTTACCAATTGAGCTAACAAGCCAACTGGGAGCAGGCCATCAAATTAATTCGACATAAACCCGTAAGATGTTGTTTGATTTATCATCTTACGGGTTTATGTCGAATTAATTTGATGGCCTGCTCCCAGTTGGCTTGTTAGCTCAATTGGTAAAGCGCTGCGCTAGTATCGCAGAGGTCAGTGGTTCGAATCCCGTACAGGCCTGAATTTTTTTCAGGTCTGATTTTCACTATTGCTTAAATAGTGCTTTACTGCGAAGGATCGTGCACATATACGTTTCATAACCGCAGTTCATATATATGTATTTCATATGTTTGTTGTTTAATTATAAATAGGTTAGGATCACAATATATAGAATAGTTAACATATAAAATAAAATAAAGTAATTAATATTAGGCAGGCTATGAAAACGCAGCACTGATCGCTTTATGCCGATCGCTTGGAAAGCTTCATTTCTCGAGAAGTTTTTGGTGATTAGCGCTTGGATTTTGAAGGGATCTTCGACTGAATGACACGAGAGGAAGCGTCAATCTTTTGGATTATCTGATGTTCGATTTGGAAGCCGGGTGATTCTAATTTCTGGGTGAAAATCGGCTTTGAAAGCGGAGCGGTCGAAAATGAACTTTCCACCCTTGTTTCCGTCTTATACAGTAGAGTAACAGTCAACGCAAAATCTACCAAATCGCTCAAATTCGCCATTTATAACCCCAGAAACGACAATACACGGCAAGTGAGGTAGGTTTACATTCATTTTGAGCCTGACATAGACATTCCTCGATATAAGTTTACGATTTTACGACTCTTCAATATTCTCCCATATATTTCTTTATATTTCGAACAAACGACCAGACACGGCGCTTGTGTCGGCCCCCTGTGCCGTCATTTGCTCCCGTCCAGCCAGAAATGGTGGCATGTTGACTGCCACCCCATCAGGCACTATGCCAGCAATGTCAAAACCACGGTCCACCATCACATTATCACCAGCCTCCAACAATTCCAACACCCCACTTTTTCTTGTAATCTGCTTGTCAGATACAAGACCACCCCAAAGTTGAGATAAAAAAGTCACTTAACCATTTAGGGTAATGCTGACAAGCAATTTCCATGTCTTGTGGTGTTTATAGTCTGACCATGTTTCAGATTGTGCCAACATAGCCGAGGGTCGATGAATAAACAACTCAGTACAGTCTAGAATTATTCTTGTTGTTGGATACTGAACAAATTCCTTTGGCATATTTTTTCACACAAGCTCTTACAAGGGGAATAAAAATAAGTATTTGAGCTCATAATAAAGAAAATTAATCCATGTAATGCAGATTCGAGACAGAACTAATGCTAATGCCAAATCTATCGGCGAGGTCCTGAACAAACAGGCCAGCCTTCAGTATCATAAGTACTAACAAAAACTCCTCCAGTAGAGGCAGTTTCCTTTAAGGCCCAGGTTTCTTTTTGCTATCATCTGATTGATAAGACTGGCTTTCCTTCAGTGAATTTCCCCCTTTCCAGTATTGTATCTTGGAAATCTTTTGTTTGATATAATTGAAGAAGCCGATTAATGCTTCATAGCTCGGGAAACCAGTGTAAAACAAGATGGCAGAATTATCATGTTTGATCTTGTCGATCAAAAATTGCCGTCCAACAAAGATTGTGTTTTCTTCATCTGCTTCCCCAAGTTTTCGCTGGCAGTTAGCGAGTTTGGTTTCCAAGGCAGTCACGGCAATTTTGGTTTGTAGCTCAATGATTGGGTCAGCTTCAGTTTGAGGAGTTTCAAATGAAGTATCAATTAAATCATCACATGCTAAAGCTGAATTCAACAATAAATTTGATGAAGTTGAGTCATCTTTTGTCTCAGGGACAGGCAACTCTTGCACTTTACCTACTGTTTCGTGGAAGATCCTTTTTGCTGGGGGCTTCCTATTCAGTTTTTCTCTGGTCCAACTAAACTGAGATGGTTCTGAACCTTACATGAGATAAAAAAATAGATTTGTCTTATTTACTACTTCCATTTCCACTCAGACTTTACAGTGACAGATTTTATTAGCTCTGAAAATAAAATAAACTGTCATTTACAAGGCACATTAGGCGAATGAGAGTTATGACTAAGGTTACAAAGAAGGCCACCAGTCATAGAGCGACAGCGTGCTTGCATAGAAGTCAAGAACTATGTAAACAAAAACTTACCTTTCTTTAATTCAGAGCGGCCAGAAAGTTTTTTAACAATGTCCTCTTGAGTAAAATGTTCCGAACAAACAACAGTTGAGCTCTTTACTAGGAATCCATCCTTTCCATGTTGCCTTTTGATCAAACTGCACCAACGATTCCTTTCAGCTGAACATTCTTAGGAAAGGTGAAGAAACGATAGCTTGTACGATGGCCGTCTACACTGTAATAGCTGTTATTACAGTCAAACGCCGCACAGTATTTTCCTCTTCTTTTCGGTATAGTGTTATGAGAACCTCTCGTGGCCGAATTGAAGCAATTCAGAATACCTGTCCGCCTCATTTACATGTGTCGGGAGGGGTGACCCAAAAACACTGACCCCCAGTCCATGGACCCCCCTATGGCCTGGTCCACGGACCCTTATACGGACCGGTCCACGGACCCCGCTTCATGAACCCACCATGAAAAGACAATAATAACAATTACAACTTATACTAAGAGATTTGACTTACCGTTGTTTTTTTGTTCGCGGTGGCGAAATTTTGACTGTTAATATTCCAAATATTACCGTGGCAATGAAAGGAGGAAAAGCCGACTAAAAAGTAAAACAAAAAAAACAAAGGAAAAGACCGATAACTTAGCTAACTTGTGTATATATATCCTTCTGCATTCGCTGCCACCGACCGTTTGCTTCCACCATTTTGTTCGGCTCAATCCCCCGCGTGTTCATTGACACGACCCAGGCTTCACAAAATAGTGCTCCTTCGACAAAGAAAGATGTCCATTTTCATTAGGGTGATTAGAGATCGCGATATTTGACAGTTGTGTGTTTAGCCGCCAAATCTTTCAGCAGTGCGACTTTTATTCAATGATTGATAGACAAGGGAAAATACCGCGCAGCTTTCGAAAAGCCAGGTCACCTTCAGACTCACTCCTGTTCAAAGGCTTGGCAACTAAGTAGCGGACTCCTTTAATTGCCACGGTAATATTTGGAACATTAACAGTCAAAATTTCCCCACCGAGAACAAAAAACAACGGCAAGTCAAATATCTATAAGTTCTCACTTTTATTATTGTCTTTTCATGGTGGGTCCGTAAAGAGGGGTCCGTAGAGGGTCCGTAGACCGGTCCGTACGAGGGTCCGTGGACCAGGTCCGTAAGGGGTCCATGGACTGGAGGTCAGTGTTTTTGGGACACCCTGTCGAGAGGCTTTGAAGGACGAGACATAACACAATAGACGTCATAAATGATCTTGAGTGAAAGGCAACTCAAGAACATGGCAGTCGAGGCTGGAATGATATCAAAAAATATTCATCGATAACTGAGACCAGGATTTTCGAAATGAATAAAGAATTTTTTCAGAAATTTTCGTCGGGAGCAAAGGTGATAAGTAAAGAAACAACAGTTAATCAATATGCAACCTGCGGGCTGTGAGCAAAAGGTACCTCAACTATAGCTTGACCTCTCTAGCAAGGCTCAACACTGTCATAGAAGTCTTGAATTATTTTTGTGGCATGCATTTTTGCAAAGTCATAGGAGAACGTTTTAATGAAGAGCGTATCCAAATATTAATTGACCCGTGCAAAAACCTTTGTTTATCTGAAACCGCATGGCGGAAATAACAGATAACGTTGATACTTGTTTTGAATGAGCCTTGCATTATTGGAGTTTTTAAATTAAACGGACACTCGCCCCAGTCTCTCAAGTTTTCCCTCATTCACTTAGGGACTGTGCGGAGGTGGGTGGGGGGGGAGGGATTCGATGATGTTTTTTGTGTCACAATTAAATTTACTTAATCCCCATCCCGAGGCTCTGTAGCATTCCAATAGTCCTCCTCATACGCAGTCAATTTTCTATTCTTGGTTTTCACCCACGTGACCTTAGTCCTTGACAACGGTCGTTAACCGCCATTGTAGAACCTCTCATAAAGTAAACAGAGACGTGTAGAGAGAGATGTGTGTGAGTTGTAGTGCTATGGCTCTCTGTATAATACCTGGCTGTGGAGTAAAATCTGGAAACAAGAAAGGTATTAATCTATTCCATATACCTATCATTGTTGAGAAGAACGGTGAAAGTTACAAACAGCTAACAGCAGATCGCCGAAACGCGTGGATTTTACAGATAAGCCGAGACGACACGAAATCGGAAGACATCTTGAGTGAAGTCAGCCAACTGATTGTGATTATAAAATGTTTACCCTAGAAATATTTACAAAATGACTAGACAGTGGAAATGATATGATAAGAGGTAAAATGCGTCGATCCCAGCGACATCATATACCATTTAGATCTTACTGTTCATATTTATTACCACTTTTTACTAATCGCTGCAGTATGCACCAAAGAAACTCAATGTTGCAATGGGAAATATGATATTTAGCCTGTTAGTTAAACCAAAATTTTATATTAAAATATACTTCTCAGATAGTCTGCACTGACTGCCAAATCAACTGATGGATTTATGCCACCCTTTCGATTGCTGGAATGGTTTCTTTCTGTTTGCAATTTCCATGTTTAAAAATGCCTTATAACATTGAATTTTGAGAGGTGATCAAGTGTGCTGGCTTCAATCCACAGAGAAACAAGTGGTTGTCCTAGTTGTTCTACCATTGGAAATGTGGAATTAATAAATATTTGCCAAAGTAATTACATCGACATTGTATAAATTATCCAATGATAATTTCCATGGTAAATGAATGGCATATCAATTGCTAATATTTTCTTTATTCATCCCACTTTTCCAAAAAATATTTCATCTTAGCAAACTACTTTTTCCCTTGTGAATTCACTACATTTGGTGTGTAAGGCCATTGTTGGCAGAAAAAAATTGAAATATTAGTGAAATTGTTTCAAATAGTTCACCTATTTTAAAAAAAAGAAAGGAATGCAGTATTATTTTCCTGTAGAATCCAGGCTCAAAACATGACAGCTGAGGGGTCCAGCCCAATTAGGTATCAATACCTCAGTCATTGTTTATGTAAAGACATTCTGATGACTTTGTTTTGATATTGTTACTGCAAACATTGCAGCCTTTTATGGCCTTTGATGCATGGAGAAAACATGTATCTCAGAATATTTGATCATCCTGAAATGTTTGTGAAAAATTACAGTCAACCTAAGTGAAGCTTACCCCTCAGGATTACATTAATGATGTGATTATTTGAATATTGAACCCGCTAATCGTTTCAGGAGCGCAATAACGAATTGAATATTTGAACATGGAACCTGCTAACCGTTTCAAGAATGCAATAATGGATTGATTATTTGAATATTGAACCCGATAGCCGTATTCGTTTTGAAAAGACGCGGATCATTGTTCAAATCAGGGGTACTTACCATCTGTAAGAAAAATCTGATTGGTGTAACTGTGGCATAAAGGTAAGGGAGTTTCCGAATTCATGGACCAACCGGATGAGATTGAGCTTACCATTTATCCATCAGGCGTTTCGTCCCGCTCCAACCCAAGGCAACCCAAGCGGAAAGGCCTGGAAACGGAATTTAAATGACCTTCCGTTCCGAATGGAAAAAGAGGAGTACCTCTGAAGATACTCCACAATTTCCGAAAGGAATTTCCGGAAAATTACCTTACTATTTGACTTCAAACCGAAATTTCCGAATTTTTTGGCCAAATGGTAAGCACCCCAGAAGTCCATTTCTGATTGGATTATGCGAACACGTGATGATGAATCGGAACTATTTCAACATGGCTTTAGACATGGCAGGAAAGGTGAGTTCGAGTGTTGTATAGAACTTCTTGTAAATGTTGTAAATGGAATGTCATCGAGAGCTTTTTTCGCCTGTTTACATCTTGACGAACTTGTAGAAATTCTTGTGTGTATTCATGGTCGAAAAAAATAGTTTACGGGCGAAGCCATCGCAAGACTTTTTTTATTTCGTTAATATTTGCGATCGACTATTTTCGCAGTGTTTTTACAGTACAGTTTGTTCATTTTCAGAATTCCTCGTCAAATTACAGGTCGCCCAAGCTCTGCCACAGGCTCTTTCACAGTGGATTATTAAAGAGTTTGTATAGTGGTTTAGTTGGACTTGCTTTTGAGCTCTGTAAATGTAGAGTTGTGTGAAATGATCAAAGAAATAAAGTCTTACCTTCATGGAGAGTAGTCTGTGTTGTTCTCCTCGCGATTCGTGACCGTTTTGATGTGTTTTAGCTTGACTCCCTAATCGCCACCGAGTTACCGTGCATAAGATACGGGAAGGTAGGAAACTTCTGTTGACACATGCTCGCCGAAATCGCTCGAAAACAACACTTAAATACTTTCCCTCGAGTCAAAA